>NC_080404.1:3049545-3353750 GCF_030265065.1 Corythoichthys intestinalis
TGTGGAAATTTGGTTCTAGGACATTTGATTTGAGCGCAATCCTCAAACTTAGGTCAAAAAAGCCATTTAAGCCTTTTCACAGTGAGATCTATGCGATATGGCCGAGAAATGTAATTTTGATGTTCACTCCCAAACCGCTGCGCAGAAGTCAACCAAACTTCACCCAATAGTGTATTGTATCACAATCTAGTAGTTACATTTGAAAATTTTGTTCTAGGAAATTTTGTTTGAGCGCAATCATCAAACTTAATTAAAAAAGTCATTTAAGCCTTTTCACAGTGAGATCTATGCGATATGGCCGAGAAATGTAATTTTGATGTTAACTCCCAAACCGCTGCGCAGAAGTCAACCAAACTTCACCCATTAGTGTATTTTATCACAATCTAGTAGTTACAAATGGAAATTTGGTTCTAGGACATTTGATTTGAGCGCAATCCTCAAACTTAGGTCAAAAAAGCCATTTAAGCCTTTTCACAGTGAGATCTATGCGATATGGCCGAGAAATGTAATTTTGATGTTAACTCCCAAACCGCTGCGCAGAAGTCAACCAAACTTCACCCAATAGTGTATTGTATCACATTCTAGTAGTTACATTTGAAAATTTCGTTCTAGGACATTTGGTTTGAGCGCAATCCTCAAACTTAGGTCAAAAAAGCCATTTAAGCCTTTTCACAGTGAGATCTATGCGATATGGCCGAGAAATGTAATTTTGATGTTAACTCCCAAACCGCTGCGCAGAAGTCAACCAAACTTCACCCAATAGTGTATTGTATCACAATCTAGTAGTTACATTTAAAAATTTTGTTCTAGGACATTTTGTTTGAACGCAATCATCAAACTTAATTAAAAAAGTCATTTAAGCCTTTTCACAGTGAGATCTATGCGATATGGCCGAGAAATGTAATTTTGATGTTAACTCCCAAACCGCTGCGCAGAAGTCAACCAAACTTCACCCATTAGTGTATTGTATCACAATCTAGTAGTTACATGTGGAAATTTGGTTATAGGACATTTGATTTGAGCGCAATCATCAAACTTAATTAAAAAAGTCATTTAAGCCTTTTCACAGTGAGATCTATGCGATATGGCCGAGAAATGTAATTTTGATGTTAACTCCCAAACCGCTGCGCAGAAGTCAACCAAACTTCACCCATTAGTGTATTTTATCACAATCTAGTAGTTACATGTGGAAATTTGGTTCTAGGACATTTGATTTGAGCGCAATCCTCAAACTTAGGTCAAAAAAGCCATTTAAGCCTTTTCACAGTGAGATCTATGCGATATGGCCGAGAAATGTAATTTTGATGTTAACTCCCAAACCGCTGCGCAGAAGTCAACCAAACTTCACCCAATAGTGTATTGTATCACAATCTAGTAGTTACATTTAAAAATTTTGTTCTAGGACATTTTGTTTGAACGCAATCATCAAACTTAATTAAAAAAGTCATTTAAGCCTTTTCACAGTGAGATCTATGCGATATGGCCGAGAAATGTAATTTTGATGTTAACTCCCAAACCGCTGCGCAGAAGTCAACCAAACTTCACCCATTAGTGTATTGTATCACAATCTAGTAGTTACATGTGGAAATTTGGTTCTAGGACATTTGATTTGAGCGCAATCCTCAAACTTAGATCAAAAAAGCCATTTAAGCCTTTTCACAGTGAGATCTATGCGATATGGCCGAGAAATGTAATTTTGATGTTAACTCCCAAACCGCTGCGCAGAAGTCAACCAAACTTCACCCAATAGTGTATTGTATCACAATCTAGTAGTTACATTTGAAAATTTTGTTCTAGGAAATTTTGTTTGAGCGCAATCATCAAACTTAATTAAAAAAGTCATTTAAGCCTTTTCACAGTGAGATCTATGCGATATGGTCGAGAAATGTAATTTTGATGTTAACTCCCAAACCGCTGCGCAGAAGTCAACCAAACTTCACCCATTAGTGTATTTTATCACAATCTAGTAGTTACATGTGGAAATTTGGTTCTAGGACATTTGATTTGAGCGCAATCCTCAAACTTAGGTCAAAAAAGCCATTTAAGCCTTTTCACAGTGAGATCTATGCGATATGGCCGAGAAATGTAATTTTGATGTTAACTCCCAAACCGCTGCGCAGAAGTCAACCAAACTTCACCCAATAGTGTATTGTATCACATTCTAGTAGTTACATTTGAAAATTTCGTTCTAGGACATTTGGTTTGAGCGCAATCCTCAAACTTAGGTCAAAAAAGCCATTTAAGCCTTTTCACAGTGAGATCTATGCGATATGGCCGAGAAATGTAATTTTGATGTTAACTCCCAAACCGCTGCGCAGAAGTCAACCAAACTTCACCCAATAGTGTATTGTATCACAATCTAGTAGTTACATTTAAAAATTTTGTTCTAGGACATTTTGTTTGAACGCAATCATCAAACTTAATTAAAAAAGTCATTTAAGCCTTTTCACAGTGAGATCTATGCGATATGGCCGAGAAATGTAATTTTGATGTTAACTCCCAAACCGCTGCGCAGAAGTCAACCAAACTTCACCCATTAGTGTATTGTATCACAATCTAGTAGTTACATGTGGAAATTTGGTTATAGGACATTTGATTTGAGCGCAATCCTCAAACTTAGGTCAAAAAAGCCATTTAAGCCTTTTCACAGTGAGATCTATGCGATATGGCCGAGAAATGTAATTTTGATGTTAACTCCCAAACCGCTGCGCAGAAGTCAACCAAACTTCACCCAATAGTGTATTGTATCACAATCTAGTAGTTACATTTGAAAATTTTGTTCTAGGACATTTTGTTTGAACGCAATCATCAAACTTAATTAAAAAAGTCATTTAAGCCTTTTCACAGTGAGATCTATGCGATATGGCCGAGAAATGTAATTTTGATGTTAACTCCCAAACCGCTGCGCAGAAGTCAACCAAACTTCACCCAATAGTGTATTGTATCACAATCTAGTAGTTACATTTGAAAATTTTGTTCTAGGACATTTGGTTTGAGCGCAATCCTCAAACTTAGGTCAAAAAAGCCATTTAAGCCTTTTCACAGTGAGATCTATGCGATATGGCCGAGAAATGTAATTTTGATGTTAACTCCCAAACCGCTGCGCAGAAGTCAACCAAACTTCACCCAATAGTGTATTGTATCACATTCTAGTAGTTACATTTGAAAATTTGGTTCTAGGAAATTTTGTTTGAGCGCAATCATCAAACTTAATTAAAAAAGTCATTTAAGCCTTTTCACAGTGAGATCTATGCGATATGGCCGAGAAATGTAATTTTGATGTTAACTCCCAAACCGCTGCGCAGAAGTCAACCAAACTTCACCCATTAGTGTATTTTATCACAATCTAGTAGTTACATGTGGAAATTTGGTTCTAGGACATTTGATTTGAGCGCAATCCTCAAACTTAGGTCAAAAAAGCCATTTAAGCCTTTTCACAGTGAGATCTATGCGATATGGCCGAGAAATGTAATTTTGATGTTCACTCCCAAACCGCTGCGCAGAAGTCAACCAAACTTCACCCAATAGTGTATTGTATCACAATCTAGTAGTAACATTTGAAAATTTTGTTCTAGGAAATTTTGTTTGAGCGCAATCATCAAACTTAATTAAAAAAGTCATTTAAGCCTTTTCACAGTGAGATCTATGCGATATGGCCGAGAAATGTAATTTTGATGTTAACTCCCAAACCGCTGCGCAGAAGTCAACCAAACTTCACCCAATTGTGTATTGTATCACAATCTAGTAGTTACATTTGAAAATTTGGTTCTAGGACATTTTGTTTGAACGCAATCATCAAACTTAATTAAAAAAGTCATTTAAGCCTTTTCACAGTGAGATCTATGCGATATGGCCGAGAAATGTAATTTTGATGTTAACTCCCAAACCGCTGCGCAGAAGTCAACCAAACTTCACCCAATAGTGTATTGTATCACAATCTAGTAGTTACATTTGAAAATTTTGTTCTAGGACATTTTGTTTGAGCGCAATCCTCAAACTTAGGTCAAAAAAGCCATTTAAGCCTTTTCACAGTGAGATCTATGCGATATGGCCGAGAAATGTAATTTTGATGTTAACTCCCAAACCGCTGCGCAGAAGTCAACCAAACTTCACCCATTAGTGTATTGTATCACAATCTAGTAGTTACATTTGAAAATTTTGTTCTAGGACATTTTGTTTGAACGCAATCATTAAACTTAATTAAAAAAGTCATTTAAGCCTTTTCACAGTGAGATCTATGCGATATGGCCGAGAAATGTAATATTGATGTTAACTCCCAAACCGCTGCGCAGAAGTCAACCAAACTTCACCCAATAGTGTATTGTATCACAATCTAGTAGTTACATTTGAAAATTTTGTTCTAGGACATTTTGTTTGAGCGCAATCATCAAACGTAATTAAAAAAGTCATTTAAGCCTTTTCACAGTGAGATCTATGCGATATGGCCGAGAAATGTAATTTTGATGTTAACTCCCAAACCGCTGCGCAGAAGTCAACCAAACTTCACCCATTAGTGTATTTTATCACAATCTAGTAGTTACATGTGGAAATTTGGTTCTAGGACATTTGATTTGAGCGCAATCCTCAAACTTAGGTCAAAAAAGCCATTTAAGCCTTTTCACAGTGAGATCTATGCGATATGGCCGAGAAATGTAATTTTGATGTTCACTCCCAAACCGCTGCGCAGAAGTCAACCAAACTTCACCCAATAGTGTATTGTATCACAATCTAGTAGTTACATTTGAAAATTTTGTTCTAGGAAATTTTGTTTGAGCGCAATCATCAAACTTAATTAAAAAAGTCATTTAAGCCTTTTCACAGTGAGATCTATGCGATATGGCCGAGAAATGTAATTTTGATGTTAACTCCCAAACCGCTGCGCAGAAGTCAACCAAACTTCACCCATTAGTGTATTTTATCACAATCTAGTAGTTACAAATGGAAATTTGGTTCTAGGACATTTGATTTGAGCGCAATCCTCAAACTTAGGTCAAAAAAGCCATTTAAGCCTTTTCACAGTGAGATCTATGCGATATGGCCGAGAAATGTAATTTTGATGTTAACTCCCAAACCGCTGCGCAGAAGTCAACCAAACTTCACCCAATAGTGTATTGTATCACATTCTAGTAGTTACATTTGAAAATTTCGTTCTAGGACATTTGGTTTGAGCGCAATCCTCAAACTTAGGTCAAAAAAGCCATTTAAGCCTTTTCACAGTGAGATCTATGCGATATGGCCGAGAAATGTAATTTTGATGTTAACTCCCAAACCGCTGCGCAGAAGTCAACCAAACTTCACCCAATAGTGTATTGTATCACAATCTAGTAGTTACATTTAAAAATTTTGTTCTAGGACATTTTGTTTGAACGCAATCATCAAACTTAATTAAAAAAGTCATTTAAGCCTTTTCACAGTGAGATCTATGCGATATGGCCGAGAAATGTAATTTTGATGTTAACTCCCAAACCGCTGCGCAGAAGTCAACCAAACTTCACCCATTAGTGTATTGTATCACAATCTAGTAGTTACATGTGGAAATTTGGTTATAGGACATTTGATTTGAGCGCAATCATCAAACTTAATTAAAAAAGTCATTTAAGCCTTTTCACAGTGAGATCTATGCGATATGGCCGAGAAATGTAATTTTGATGTTAACTCCCAAACCGCTGCGCAGAAGTCAACCAAACTTCACCCATTAGTGTATTTTATCACAATCTAGTAGTTACATGTGGAAATTTGGTTCTAGGACATTTGATTTGAGCGCAATCCTCAAACTTAGGTCAAAAAAGCCATTTAAGCCTTTTCACAGTGAGATCTATGCGATATGGCCGAGAAATGTAATTTTGATGTTAACTCCCAAACCGCTGCGCAGAAGTCAACCAAACTTCACCCAATAGTGTATTGTATCACAATCTAGTAGTTACATTTAAAAATTTTGTTCTAGGACATTTTGTTTGAACGCAATCATCAAACTTAATTAAAAAAGTCATTTAAGCCTTTTCACAGTGAGATCTATGCGATATGGCCGAGAAATGTAATTTTGATGTTAACTCCCAAACCGCTGCGCAGAAGTCAACCAAACTTCACCCATTAGTGTATTGTATCACAATCTAGTAGTTACATGTGGAAATTTGGTTCTAGGACATTTGATTTGAGCGCAATCCTCAAACTTAGATCAAAAAAGCCATTTAAGCCTTTTCACAGTGAGATCTATGCGATATGGCCGAGAAATGTAATTTTGATGTTAACTCCCAAACCGCTGCGCAGAAGTCAACCAAACTTCACCCAATAGTGTATTGTATCACAATCTAGTAGTTACATTTGAAAATTTTGTTCTAGGAAATTTTGTTTGAGCGCAATCATCAAACTTAATTAAAAAAGTCATTTAAGCCTTTTCACAGTGAGATCTATGCGATATGGTCGAGAAATGTAATTTTGATGTTAACTCCCAAACCGCTGCGCAGAAGTCAACCAAACTTCACCCATTAGTGTATTTTATCACAATCTAGTAGTTACATGTGGAAATTTGGTTCTAGGACATTTGATTTGAGCGCAATCCTCAAACTTAGGTCAAAAAAGCCATTTAAGCCTTTTCACAGTGAGATCTATGCGATATGGCCGAGAAATGTAATTTTGATGTTAACTCCCAAACCGCTGCGCAGAAGTCAACCAAACTTCACCCAATAGTGTATTGTATCACATTCTAGTAGTTACATTTGAAAATTTCGTTCTAGGACATTTGGTTTGAGCGCAATCCTCAAACTTAGGTCAAAAAAGCCATTTAAGCCTTTTCACAGTGAGATCTATGCGATATGGCCGAGAAATGTAATTTTGATGTTAACTCCCAAACCGCTGCGCAGAAGTCAACCAAACTTCACCCAATAGTGTATTGTATCACAATCTAGTAGTTACATTTAAAAATTTTGTTCTAGGACATTTTGTTTGAACGCAATCATCAAACTTAATTAAAAAAGTCATTTAAGCCTTTTCACAGTGAGATCTATGCGATATGGCCGAGAAATGTAATTTTGATGTTAACTCCCAAACCGCTGCGCAGAAGTCAACCAAACTTCACCCATTAGTGTATTGTATCACAATCTAGTAGTTACATGTGGAAATTTGGTTATAGGACATTTGATTTGAGCGCAATCCTCAAACTTAGGTCAAAAAAGCCATTTAAGCCTTTTCACAGTGAGATCTATGCGATATGGCCGAGAAATGTAATTTTGATGTTAACTCCCAAACCGCTGCGCAGAAGTCAACCAAACTTCACCCAATAGTGTATTGTATCACAATCTAGTAGTTACATTTGAAAATTTTGTTCTAGGACATTTTGTTTGAACGCAATCATCAAACTTAATTAAAAAAGTCATTTAAGCCTTTTCACAGTGAGATCTATGCGATATGGCCGAGAAATGTAATTTTGATGTTAACTCCCAAACCGCTGCGCAGAAGTCAACCAAACTTCACCCAATAGTGTATTGTATCACAATCTAGTAGTTACATTTGAAAATTTTGTTCTAGGACATTTGGTTTGAGCGCAATCCTCAAACTTAGGTCAAAAAAGCCATTTAAGCCTTTTCACAGTGAGATCTATGCGATATGGCCGAGAAATGTAATTTTGATGTTAACTCCCAAACCGCTGCGCAGAAGTCAACCAAACTTCACCCAATAGTGTATTGTATCACATTCTAGTAGTTACATTTGAAAATTTGGTTCTAGGAAATTTTGTTTGAGCGCAATCATCAAACTTAATTAAAAAAGTCATTTAAGCCTTTTCACAGTGAGATCTATGCGATATGGCCGAGAAATGTAATTTTGATGTTAACTCCCAAACCGCTGCGCAGAAGTCAACCAAACTTCACCCATTAGTGTATTTTATCACAATCTAGTAGTTACATGTGGAAATTTGGTTCTAGGACATTTGATTTGAGCGCAATCCTCAAACTTAGGTCAAAAAAGCCATTTAAGCCTTTTCACAGTGAGATCTATGCGATATGGCCGAGAAATGTAATTTTGATGTTCACTCCCAAACCGCTGCGCAGAAGTCAACCAAACTTCACCCAATAGTGTATTGTATCACAATCTAGTAGTAACATTTGAAAATTTTGTTCTAGGAAATTTTGTTTGAGCGCAATCATCAAACTTAATTAAAAAAGTCATTTAAGCCTTTTCACAGTGAGATCTATGCGATATGGCCGAGAAATGTAATTTTGATGTTAACTCCCAAACCGCTGCGCAGAAGTCAACCAAACTTCACCCATTAGTGTATTTTATCACAATCTAGTAGTTACATTTGAAAATTTGGTTCTAGGACATTTGATTTGAGCGCAATCCTCAAACTTAGGTCAAAAAAGCCATTTAAGCCTTTTCACAGTGAGATCTATGCGATATGGCCGAGAAATGTAATTTTGATGTTAACTCCCAAACCGCTGCGCAGAAGTCAACCAAACTTCACCCAATAGTGTATTGTATCACAATCTAGTAGTTACATTTAAAAATTTTGTTCTAGGACATTTTGTTTGAACGCAATCATCAAACTTAATTAAAAAAGTCATTTAAGCCTTTTCACAGTGAGATCTATGCGATATGGCCGAGAAATGTAATATTGATGTTAACTCCCAAACCGCTGCGCAGAAGTCAACCAAACTTCACCCAATAGTGTATTGTATCACAATCTAGTAGTTACATTTGAAAATTTTGTTCTAGGACATTTTGTTTGAGCGCAATCATCAAACGTAATTAAAAAAGTCATTTAAGCCTTTTCACAGTGAGATCTATGCGATATGGCCGAGAAATGTAATTTTGATGTTAACTCCCAAACCGCTGCGCAGAAGTCAACCAAACTTCACCCATTAGTGTATTTTATCACAATCTAGTAGTTACATGTGGAAATTTGGTTCTAGGACATTTGATTTGAGCGCAATCCTCAAACTTAGGTCAAAAAAGCCATTTAAGCCTTTTCACAGTGAGATCTATGCGATATGGCCGAGAAATGTAATTTTGATGTTCACTCCCAAACCGCTGCGCAGAAGTCAACCAAACTTCACCCAATAGTGTATTGTATCACAATCTAGTAGTTACATTTGAAAATTTTGTTCTAGGAAATTTTGTTTGAGCGCAATCATCAAACTTAATTAAAAAAGTCATTTAAGCCTTTTCACAGTGAGATCTATGCGATATGGCCGAGAAATGTAATTTTGATGTTAACTCCCAAACCGCTGCGCAGAAGTCAACCAAACTTCACCCAATAGTGTATTGTATCACAATCTAGTAGTTACATTTGAAAATTTTGTTCTAGGACATTTTGTTTGAGCGCAATCCTCAAACTTAGGTCAAAAAAGCCATTTAAGCCTTTTCACAGTGAGATCTATGCGATATGGCCGAGAAATGTAATTTTGATGTTAACTCCCAAACCGCTGCGCAGAAGTCAACCAAACTTCACCCATTAGTGTATTTTATCACAATCTAGTAGTTACATGTGGAAATTTGGTTCTAGGACATTTGATTTGAGCGCAATCCTCAAACTTAGGTCAAAAAAGCCATTTAAGCCTTTTCACAGTGAGATCTATGCGATATGGCCGAGAAATGTAATTTTGATGTTCACTCCCAAACCGCTGCGCAGAAGTCAACCAAACTTCACCCAATAGTGTATTGTATCACAATCTAGTAGTTACATTTGAAAATTTTGTTCTAGGAAATTTTGTTTGAGCGCAATCATCAAACTTAATTAAAAAAGTCATTTAAGCCTTTTCACAGTGAGATCTATGCGATATGGCCGAGAAATGTAATTTTGATGTTAACTCCCAAACCGCTGCGCAGAAGTCAACCAAACTTCACCCATTAGTGTATTTTATCACAATCTAGTAGTTACATGTGGAAATTTGGTTCTAGGACATTTGATTTGAGCGCAATCCTCAAACTTAGGTCAAAAAAGCCATTTAAGCCTTTTCACAGTGAGATCTATGCGATATGGCCGAGAAATGTAATTTTGATGTTAACTCCCAAACCGCTGCGCAGAAGTCAACCAAACTTCACCCAATAGTGTATTGTATCACATTCTAGTAGTTACATTTGAAAATTTCGTTCTAGGACATTTGGTTTGAGCGCAATCCTCAAACTTAGGTCAAAAAAGCCATTTAAGCCTTTTCACAGTGAGATCTATGCGATATGGCCGAGAAATGTAATTTTGATGATAACTCCCAAACCGCTGCGCAGAAGTCAACCAAACTTCACCCAATAGTGTATTGTATCACAATCTAGTAGTTACATTTGAAAATTTTGTTCTAGGACATTTTGTTTGAACGCAATCATCAAACTTAATTAAAAAAGTCATTTAAGCCTTTTCACAGTGAGATCTATGCGATATGGCCGAGAAATGTAATTTTGATGTTAACTCCCAAACCGCTGCGCAGAAGTCAACCAAACTTCACCCAATAGTGTATTGTATCACAATCTAGTAGTTACATTTGAAAATTTTGTTCTAGGACATTTTGTTTGAGCGCAATCCTCAAACTTAGGTCAAAAAAGCCATTAAAGCCTTTTCACAGTGAGATCTATGCGATATGGCCGAGAAATGTAATTTTGATGTTAACTCCCAAACCGCTGCGCAGAAGTCAACCAAACTTCACCCAATAGTGTATTCTATCACAATCTAGTAGTTACATTTGAAAATTTTGTTCTAGGACATTTTGTTTGAACGCAATCATCAAACTTAATTAAAAAAGTCATTTAAGCCTTTTCACAGTGAGATCTATGCGATATGGCCGAGAAATGTAATTTTGATGTTAACTCCCAAACCGCTGCGCAGAAGTCAACCAAACTTCACCCAATAGTGTATTGTATCACAATCTAGTAGTTACATTTGAAAATTTTGTTCTAGGAAATTTTGTTTGAGCGCAATCATCAAACTTAATTAAAAAAGTCATTTAAGCCTTTTCACAGTGAGATCTATGCGATATGGCCGAGAAATGTAATTTTGATGTTAACTCCCAAACCGCTGCGCAGAAGTAAACCAAACTTCACCCATTAGTGTATTGTATCACAATCTAGTAGTTACATGTGGAAATTTGGTTCTAGGACATTTGATTTGAGCGCAATCCTCAAACTTAGGTCAAAAAAGCCATTTAAGCCTTTTCACAGTGAGATCTATGCGATATGGCCGAGAAATGTAATTTTGATGTTAACTCCCAAACCGCTGCGCAGAAGTCAACCAAATTTCACCCAATAGTGTATTGTATCACATTCTAGTAGTTACATTTGAAAATTTCGTTCTAGGACATTTGGTTTGAGCGCAATTATTAAACTTAGGTCAAAAAAGCCATTTAAGCCTTTTCACAGTGAGATCTATGCGATATGGCCGAGAAATGTAATTTTGATGTTAACTCCCAAACCGCTGCGCAGAAGTAAACCAAACTTCACCCATTAGTGTATTGTATCACAATCTAGTAGTTACATGTGGAAATTTGGTTCTAGGACATTTGATTTTAGCGCAATCCTCAAACTTAGGTCAAAAAAGCCATTTAAGCCTTTTCACAGTGAGATCTATGCGATATGGCCGAGAAATGTAATTTTGATGTTAACTCCCAAACCGCTGCGCAGAAGTCAACCAAACTTCACCCAATAGTGTATTGTATCACAATCTAGTAGTTACATTTGAAAATTTTGTTCTAGGACATTTTGTTTGAGCGCAATCATCAAACTTAATTAAAAAAGTCATTTAAGCCTTTTCACAGTGAGATCTATGCGATATGGCCGAGAAATGTAATTTTGATGTTAACTCCCAAACCGCTGCGCAGAAGTCAACCAAACTTCACCCATTAGTGTATTGTATCACAATCTAGTAGTTACATGTGGAAATTTGGTTATAGGACATTTGATTTGAGCGCAATCCTCAAACTTAGGTCAAAAAAGCCATTTAAGCCTTTTCACAGTGAGATCTATGCGATATGGCCGAGAAATGTAATTTTGATGTTCACTCCCAAACCGCTGCGCAGAAGTCAACCAAACTTCACCCAATAGTGTATTGTATCACAATCTAGTAGTTACATTTGAAAATTTTGTTCTAGGAAATTTTGTTTGAGCGCAATCATCAAACTTAATTAAAAAAGTCATTTAAGCCTTTTCACAGTGAGATCTATGCGATATGGCCGAGAAATGTAATTTTGATGTTAACTCCCAAACCGCTGCGCAGAAGTCAACCAAACTTCACCCAATAGTGTATTGTATCACAATCTAGTAGTTACATTTGAAAATTTTGTTCTAGGACATTTTGTTTGAGCGCAATCCTCAAACTTAGGTCAAAAAAGCCATTTAAGCCTTTTCACAGTGAGATCTATGCGATATGGCCGAGAAATGTAATTTTGATGTTAACTCCCAAACCGCTGCGCAGAAGTCAACCAAACTTCACCCATTAGTGTATTTTATCACAATCTAGTAGTTACATGTGGAAATTTGGTTCTAGGACATTTGATTTGAGCGCAATCCTCAAACTTAGGTCAAAAAAGCCATTTAAGCCTTTTCACAGTGAGATCTATGCGATATGGCCGAGAAATGTAATTTTGATGTTCACTCCCAAACCGCTGCGCAGAAGTCAACCAAACTTCACCCAATAGTGTATTGTATCACAATCTAGTAGTTACATTTGAAAATTTTGTTCTAGGAAATTTTGTTTGAGCGCAATCATCAAACTTAATTAAAAAAGTCATTTAAGCCTTTTCACAGTGAGATCTATGCGATATGGCCGAGAAATGTAATTTTGATGTTAACTCCCAAACCGCTGCGCAGAAGTCAACCAAACTTCACCCATTAGTGTATTTTATCACAATCTAGTAGTTACATGTGGAAATTTGGTTCTAGGACATTTGATTTGAGCGCAATCCTCAAACTTAGGTCAAAAAAGCCATTTAAGCCTTTTCACAGTGAGATCTATGCGATATGGCCGAGAAATGTAATTTTGATGTTAACTCCCAAACCGCTGCGCAGAAGTCAACCAAACTTCACCCAATAGTGTATTGTATCACATTCTAGTAGTTACATTTGAAAATTTCGTTCTAGGACATTTGGTTTGAGCGCAATCCTCAAACTTAGGTCAAAAAAGCCATTTAAGCCTTTTCACAGTGAGATCTATGCGATATGGCCGAGAAATGTAATTTTGATGATAACTCCCAAACCGCTGCGCAGAAGTCAACCAAACTTCACCCAATAGTGTATTGTATCACAATCTAGTAGTTACATTTGAAAATTTTGTTCTAGGACATTTTGTTTGAACGCAATCATCAAACTTAATTAAAAAAGTCATTTAAGCCTTTTCACAGTGAGATCTATGCGATATGGCCGAGAAATGTAATTTTGATGTTAACTCCCAAACCGCTGCGCAGAAGTCAACCAAACTTCACCCAATAGTGTATTGTATCACAATCTAGTAGTTACATTTGAAAATTTTGTTCTAGGACATTTTGTTTGAGCGCAATCCTCAAACTTAGGTCAAAAAAGCCATTAAAGCCTTTTCACAGTGAGATCTATGCGATATGGCCGAGAAATGTAATTTTGATGTTAACTCCCAAACCGCTGCGCAGAAGTCAACCAAACTTCACCCAATAGTGTATTCTATCACAATCTAGTAGTTACATTTGAAAATTTTGTTCTAGGACATTTTGTTTGAACGCAATCATCAAACTTAATTAAAAAAGTCATTTAAGCCTTTTCACAGTGAGATCTATGCGATATGGCCGAGAAATGTAATTTTGATGTTAACTCCCAAACCGCTGCGCAGAAGTCAACCAAACTTCACCCAATAGTGTATTGTATCACAATCTAGTAGTTACATTTGAAAATTTTGTTCTAGGAAATTTTGTTTGAGCGCAATCATCAAACTTAATTAAAAAAGTCATTTAAGCCTTTTCACAGTGAGATCTATGCGATATGGCCGAGAAATGTAATTTTGATGTTAACTCCCAAACCGCTGCGCAGAAGTAAACCAAACTTCACCCATTAGTGTATTGTATCACAATCTAGTAGTTACATGTGGAAATTTGGTTCTAGGACATTTGATTTGAGCGCAATCCTCAAACTTAGGTCAAAAAAGCCATTTAAGCCTTTTCACAGTGAGATCTATGCGATATGGCCGAGAAATGTAATTTTGATGTTAACTCCCAAACCGCTGCGCAGAAGTCAACCAAATTTCACCCAATAGTGTATTGTATCACATTCTAGTAGTTACATTTGAAAATTTCGTTCTAGGACATTTGGTTTGAGCGCAATTATTAAACTTAGGTCAAAAAAGCCATTTAAGCCTTTTCACAGTGAGATCTATGCGATATGGCCGAGAAATGTAATTTTGATGTTAACTCCCAAACCGCTGCGCAGAAGTAAACCAAACTTCACCCATTAGTGTATTGTATCACAATCTAGTAGTTACATGTGGAAATTTGGTTCTAGGACATTTGATTTTAGCGCAATCCTCAAACTTAGGTCAAAAAAGCCATTTAAGCCTTTTCACAGTGAGATCTATGCGATATGGCCGAGAAATGTAATTTTGATGTTAACTCCCAAACCGCTGCGCAGAAGTCAACCAAACTTCACCCAATAGTGTATTGTATCACAATCTAGTAGTTACATTTGAAAATTTTGTTCTAGGACATTTTGTTTGAGCGCAATCATCAAACTTAATTAAAAAAGTCATTTAAGCCTTTTCACAGTGAGATCTATGCGATATGGCCGAGAAATGTAATTTTGATGTTAACTCCCAAACCGCTGCGCAGAAGTCAACCAAACTTCACCCATTAGTGTATTGTATCACAATCTAGTAGTTACATGTGGAAATTTGGTTATAGGACATTTGATTTGAGCGCAATCCTCAAACTTAGGTCAAAAAAGCCATTTAAGCCTTTTCACAGTGAGATCTATGCGATATGGCCGAGAAATGTAATTTTGATGTTAACTCCCAAACCGCTGCGCAGAAGTAAACCAAACTTCACCCAATAGTGTATTGTATCACAATCTAGTAGTTACATTTGAAAATTTTGTTCTAGGAAATTTTGTTTGAGCGCAATCATCAAACTTAATTAAAAAAGTCATTTAAGCCTTTTCACAGTGAGATCTATGCGATATGGCCGAGAAATGTAATTTTGATGTTAACTCCCAA
This sequence comes from Corythoichthys intestinalis, assembly GCF_030265065.1. Lineage (NCBI taxonomy): Eukaryota > Metazoa > Chordata > Actinopteri > Syngnathiformes > Syngnathidae > Corythoichthys > Corythoichthys intestinalis. The sequence continues at coordinate 3,064,691 of NC_080404.1, forward strand.
ACCGCTGCGCAGAAGTCAACCAAACTTCACCCATTAGTGTATTTTATCACAATCTAGTAGTTACATGTGGAAATTTGGTTCTAGGACATTTGATTTGAGCGCAATCCTCAAACTTAGGTCAAAAAAGCCATTTAAGCCTTTTCACAGTGAGATCTATGCGATATGGCCGAGAAATGTAATTTTGATGTTCACTCCCAAACCGCTGCGCAGAAGTCAACCAAACTTCACCCAATAGTGTATTGTATCACAATCTAGTAGTTACATTTGAAAATTTTGTTCTAGGAAATTTTGTTTGAGCGCAATCATCAAACTTAATTAAAAAAGTCATTTAAGCCTTTTCACAGTGAGATCTATGCGATATGGCCGAGAAATGTAATTTTGATGTTAACTCCCAAACCGCTGCGCAGAAGTCAACCAAACTTCACCCATTAGTGTATTTTATCACAATCTAGTAGTTACAAATGGAAATTTGGTTCTAGGACATTTGATTTGAGCGCAATCCTCAAACTTAGGTCAAAAAAGCCATTTAAGCCTTTTCACAGTGAGATCTATGCGATATGGCCGAGAAATGTAATTTTGATGTTAACTCCCAAACCGCTGCGCAGAAGTCAACCAAACTTCACCCAATAGTGTATTGTATCACATTCTAGTAGTTACATTTGAAAATTTCGTTCTAGGACATTTGGTTTGAGCGCAATCCTCAAACTTAGGTCAAAAAAGCCATTTAAGCCTTTTCACAGTGAGATCTATGCGATATGGCCGAGAAATGTAATTTTGATGTTAACTCCCAAACCGCTGCGCAGAAGTCAACCAAACTTCACCCAATAGTGTATTGTATCACAATCTAGTAGTTACATTTGAAAATTTTGTTCTAGGAAATTTTGTTTGAGCGCAATCATCAAACTTAATTAAAAAAGTCATTTAAGCCTTTTCACAGTGAGATCTATGCGATATGGCCGAGAAATGTAATTTTGATGTTAATTCCCAAACCGCTGCGCAGAAGTTAACCAAACTTCACCCATTAGTGTATTTTATCACAATCTAGTAGTTACATGTGGAAATTTGGTTCTAGGACATTTGATTTGAGCGCAATCCTCAAACTTAGGTCAAAAAAGCCATTTAAGCCTTTTCACAGTGAGATCTATGCGATATGGCCGAGAAATGTAATTTTGATGTTAACTCCCAAACCGCTGCGCAGAAGTCAACCAAACTTCACCCAATAGTGTATTGTATCACATTCTAGTAGTTACATTTGAAAATTTCGTTCTAGGACATTTGGTTTGAGCGCAATCCTCAAACTTAGGTCAAAAAAGCCATTTAAGCCTTTTCACAGTGAGATCTATGCGATATGGCCGAGAAATGTAATTTTGATGTTAACTCCCAAACCGCTGCGCAGAAGTCAACCAAACTTCACCCAATAGTGTATTGTATCACAATCTAGTAGTTACATTTGAAAATTTTGTTCTAGGAAATTTTGTTTGAGCGCAATCATCAAACTTAGGTCAAAAAAGCCATTTAAGCCTTTTCACAGTGACATCTATGCGATATGGCCGAGAAATGTAATTTTGATGTTAACTCCCAAACCGCTGCGCAGAAGTCAACCAAACTTCACCCAATAGTGTATTGTATCACAATCTAGTAGTTACATTTAAAAAATTTGTTCTAGGACATTTTGTTTGAACGCAATCATCAAACTTAATTAAAAAAGTCATTTAAGCCTTTTCACAGTGAGATCTATGCGATATGGCCGAGAAATGTAATTTTGATGTTAACTCCCAAACCGCTGCGCAGAAGTCAACCAAACTTCACCCATTAGTGTATTGTATCACAATCTAGTAGTTACATGTGGAAATTTGGTTATAGGACATTTGATTTGAGCGCAATCCTCAAACTTAGGTCAAAAAAGCCATTTAAGCCTTTTCACAGTGAGATCTATGCGATATGGCCGAGAAATGTAATTTTGATGTTAACTCCCAAACCGCTGCGCAGAAGTCAACCAAACTTCACCCAATAGTGTATTGTATCACAATCTAGTAGTTACATTTGAAAATTTTGTTCTAGGAAATTTTGTTTGAGCGCAATCATCAAACTTAATTAAAAAAGTCATTTAAGCCTTTTCACAGTGAGATCTATGCGATATGGCCGAGAAATGTAATTTTGATGTTAACTCCCAAACCGCTGCGCAGAAGTCAACCAAACTTCACCCAATAGTGTATTGTATCACAATCTAGTAGTTACATTTGAAAATTTTGTTCTAGGAAATTTTGTTTGAGCGCAATCATCAAACTTAATTAAAAAAGTCATTTAAGCCTTTTCACAGTGAGATCTATGCGATATGGCCGAGAAATGTAATTTTGATGTTAACTCCCAAACCGCTGCGCAGAAGTCAACCAAACTTCACCCAATAGTGTATTGTATCACAATCTAGTAGTTACATTTGAAAATTTTGTTCTAGGACATTTTGTTTGAGCGCAATCCTCAAACTTAGGTCAAAAAAGCCATTTAAGCCTTTTCACAGTGAGATCTATGCGATATGGCCGAGAAATGTAATTTTGATGTTAACTCCCAAACCGCTGCGCAGAAGTCAACCAAACTTCACCCAATAGTGTATTGTATCACAATCTAGTAGTTACATTTGAAAATTTTGTTCTAGGACATTTTGTTTGAACGCAATCATCAAACTTAATTAAAAAAGTCATTTAAGCCTTTTCACAGTGAGATCTATGCGATATGGCCGAGAAATGTAATTTTGATGTTAACTCCCAAACCGCTGCGCAGAAGTCAACCAAACTTCACCCAATAGTGTATTGTATCACAATCTAGTAGTTACATTTGAAAATTTTGTTCTAGGACATTTTGTTTGAAAGCAATCATCAAACTTAATTAAAAAAGTCATTTAAGCCTTTTCACAGTGAGATCTATGCGATATGGCCGAGAAATGTAATTTTGATAACTCCCAAACCGCTGCGCAGAAGTCAACCAAACTTCACCCAATAGTGTATTGTATCACAATCTAGTAGTTACATTTGAAAATTTTGTTCTAGGACATTTTGTTTGAGCGCAATCCTCAAACTTAGGTCAAAAAAGCCATTTAAGCCTTTTCACAGTGAGATCTATGCGATATGGCCGAGAAATGTAATTTTGATGTTAACTCCCAAACCGCTGCGCAGAAGTCAACCAAACTTCACCCAATAGTGTATTGTATCACAATCTAGTAGTTACATTTGAAAATTTTGTTCTAGGACATTTTGTTTGAACGCAATCATCAAACTTAATTAAAAAAGTCATTTAAGCCTTTTCACAGTGAGATCTATGCGATATGGCCGAGAAATGTAATTTTGATGTTAACTCCCAAACCGCTGCGCAGAAGTCAACCAAACTTCACCCAATAGTGTATTGTATCACAATCTAGTAGTTACATTTGAAAATTTTGTTCTAGGACATTTTGTTTGAAAGCAATCATCAAACTTAATTAAAAAAGTCATTTAAGCCTTTTCACAGTGAGATCTATGCGATATGGCCGAGAAATGTAATTTTGATGTTAACTCCCAAACCGCTGCGCAGAAGTCAACCAAACTTCACCCAATAGTGTATTGTATCACAATCTAGTAGTTACATTTGAAAATTTTGTTCTAGGACATTTTGTTTGAGCGCAATCCTCAAACTTAGGTCAAAAAAGCCATTTAAGCCTTTTCACAGTGAGATCTATGCGATATGGCCGAGAAATGTAATTTTGATGTTAACTCCCAAACCGCTGCGCAGAAGTCAACCAAACTTCACCCATTAGTGTATTTTATCACAATCTAGTAGTTACATGTGGAAATTTGGTTCTAGGACATTTGATTTGAGCGCAATCCTCAAACTTAGGTCAAAAAAGCCATTTAAGCCTTTTCACAGTGAGATCTATGCGATATGGCCGAGAAATGTAATTTTGATGTTCACTCCCAAACCGCTGCGCAGAAGTCAACCAAACTTCACCCAATAGTGTATTGTATCACAATCTAGTAGTTACATTTGAAAATTTTGTTCTAGGAAATTTTGTTTGAGCGCAATCATCAAACTTAATTAAAAAAGTCATTTAAGCCTTTTCACAGTGAGATCTATGCGATATGGCCGAGAAATGTAATTTTGATGTTAACTCCCAAACCGCTGCGCAGAAGTCAACCAAACTTCACCCATTAGTGTATTTTATCACAATCTAGTAGTTACATGTGGAAATTTGGTTCTAGGACATTTGATTTGAGCGCAATCCTCAAACTTAGGTCAAAAAAGCCATTTAAGCCTTTTCACAGTGAGATCTATGCGATATGGCCGAGAAATGTAATTTTGATGTTAACTCCCAAACCGCTGCGCAGAAGTCAACCAAACTTCACCCAATAGTGTATTGTATCACATTCTAGTAGTTACATTTGAAAATTTCGTTCTAGGACATTTGGTTTGAGCGCAATCCTCAAACTTAGGTCAAAAAAGCCATTTAAGCCTTTTCACAGTGAGATCTATGCGATATGGCCGAGAAATGTAATTTTGATGATAACTCCCAAACCGCTGCGCAGAAGTCAACCAAACTTCACCCAATAGTGTATTGTATCACAATCTAGTAGTTACATTTGAAAATTTTGTTCTAGGACATTTTGTTTGAACGCAATCATCAAACTTAATTAAAAAAGTCATTTAAGCCTTTTCACAGTGAGATCTATGCGATATGGCCGAGAAATGTAATTTTGATGTTAACTCCCAAACCGCTGCGCAGAAGTCAACCAAACTTCACCCAATAGTGTATTGTATCACAATCTAGTAGTTACATTTGAAAATTTTGTTCTAGGACATTTTGTTTGAGCGCAATCCTCAAACTTAGGTCAAAAAAGCCATTAAAGCCTTTTCACAGTGAGATCTATGCGATATGGCCGAGAAATGTAATTTTGATGTTAACTCCCAAACCGCTGCGCAGAAGTCAACCAAACTTCACCCAATAGTGTATTCTATCACAATCTAGTAGTTACATTTGAAAATTTTGTTCTAGGACATTTTGTTTGAACGCAATCATCAAACTTAATTAAAAAAGTCATTTAAGCCTTTTCACAGTGAGATCTATGCGATATGGCCGAGAAATGTAATTTTGATGTTAACTCCCAAACCGCTGCGCAGAAGTCAACCAAACTTCACCCAATAGTGTATTGTATCACAATCTAGTAGTTACATTTGAAAATTTTGTTCTAGGAAATTTTGTTTGAGCGCAATCATCAAACTTAATTAAAAAAGTCATTTAAGCCTTTTCACAGTGAGATCTATGCGATATGGCCGAGAAATGTAATTTTGATGTTAACTCCCAAACCGCTGCGCAGAAGTAAACCAAACTTCACCCATTAGTGTATTGTATCACAATCTAGTAGTTACATGTGGAAATTTGGTTCTAGGACATTTGATTTGAGCGCAATCCTCAAACTTAGGTCAAAAAAGCCATTTAAGCCTTTTCAAAGTGAGATCTATGCGATATGGCCGAGAAATGTAATTTTGATGTTAACTCCCAAACCGCTGCGCAGAAGTCAACCAAACTTCACCCAATAGTGTATTGTATCACATTCTAGTAGTTACATTTGAAAATTTCGTTCTAGGACATTTGGTTTGAGCGCAATTATTAAACTTAGGTCAAAAAAGCCATTTAAGCCTTTTCACAGTGAGATCTATGCGATATGGCCGAGAAATGTAATTTTGATGTTAACTCCCAAACCGCTGCGCAGAAGTAAACCAAACTTCACCCATTAGTGTATTGTATCACAATCTAGTAGTTACATGTGGAAATTTGGTTCTAGGACATTTGATTTTAGCGCAATCCTCAAACTTAGGTCAAAAAAGCCATTTAAGCCTTTTCACAGTGAGATCTATGCGATATGGCCGAGAAATGTAATTTTGATGTTAACTCCCAAACCGCTGCGCAGAAGTCAACCAAACTTCACCCAATAGTGTATTGTATCACAATCTAGTAGTTACATTTGAAAATTTTGTTCTAGGAAATTTTGTTTGAGCGCAATCATCAAACTTAATTAAAAAAGTCATTTAAGCCTTTTCACAGTGAGATCTATGCGATATGGCCGAGAAATGTAATTTTGATGTTAACTCCCAAACCGCTGCGCAAAAGTCAACCAAACTTCACCCATTAGTGTATTGTATCACAATCTAGTAGTTACATGTGGAAATTTGGTTCTAGGACATTTGATTTGAGCGCAATCCTCAAACTTAGGTCAAAAAAGCCATTTAAGCCTTTTCACAGTGAGATCTATGCGATATGGCCGAGAAATGTAATTTTGATGTTAACTCCCAAACCGCTGCGCAGAAGTCAACCAAACTTCACCCAATAGTGTATTGTATCACATTCTAGTAGTTACATTTTAAAATTTCGTTCTAGGACATTTGGTTTGAGCGCAATTATTAAACTTAGGTCAAAAAAGCCATTTAAGCCTTTTCACAGTGAGATCTATGCGATATGTCCGAGAAATGTAATTTTGATGTTAACTCCCAAACCGCTGCGCAGAAGTCAACCAAACTTCACCCAATAGTGTATTGTATCACAATCTAGTAGTTACATTTGAAAATTTTGTTCTAGGACATTTTGTTTGAATGCAATCATCAAACTTAATTAAAAAAGTCATTTAAGCCTTTTCACAGTGAGATCTATGCGATATGGCCGAGAAATGTAATTTTGATGTTAACTCCCAAACCGCTGCGCAGAAGTCAACCAAACTTCACCCAATAGTGTATTGTATCACATTCTAGTAGTTACATTTTAAAATTTCGTTCAAGGACATTTGGTTTGAGCGCAATTATTAAACTTAGGTCAAAAAAGCCATTTAAGCCTTTTCACAGTGAGATCTATGCGATATGGCCGAGAAATGTAATTTTGATGTTAACTCCCAAACCGCTGCGCAGAAGTAAACCAAACTTCACCCATTAGTGTATTGTATCATAATCTAGTAGTTACATGTGGAAATTTGGTTCTAGGACATTTGATTTGAGCGCAATCCTCAAACTTAGGTCAAAAAAGCCATTTAAGCCTTTTCACAGTGAGATCTATGCGATATGGCCGAGAAATGTAATTTTGATGTTAACTCCCAAACCGCTGCGCAGAAGTCAACCAAATTTCACCCAATAGTGTATATTATCACATTCTAGTAGTTACATTTGAAAATTTCGTTCTAGGACATTTGGTTTGAGCGCAATTATTAAACTTAGGTCAAAAAAGCCATTTAAGCCTTTTCACAGTGAGATCTATGCGATATGGCCGAGAAATGTAATTTTGATGTTAACTCCCAAACCGCTGCGCAGAAGTAAACCAAACTTCACCCATTAGTGTATTGTATCACAATCTAGTAGTTACATGTGGAAATTTGGTTCTAGGACATTTGATTTTAGCGCAATCCTCAAACTTAGGTCAAAAAAGCCATTTAAGCCTTTTCACAGTGAGATCTATGCGATATGGCCGAGAAATGTAATTTTGATGTTAACTCCCAAACCGCTGCGCAGAAGTCAACCAAACTTCACCCAATAGTGTATTGTATCACAATCTAGTAGTTACATTTGAAAATTTTGTTCTAGGACATTTTGTTTGAGCGCAATCATCAAACTTAATTAAAAAAGTCATTTAAGCCTTTTCACAGTGAGATCTATGCGATATGGCCGAGAAATGTAATTTTGATGTTAACTCCCAAACCGCTGCGCAGAAGTCAACCAAACTTCACCCATTAGTGTATTGTATCACAATCTAGTAGTTACATGTGGAAATTTGGTTATAGGACATTTGATTTGAGCGCAATCCTCAAACTTAGGTCAAAAAAGCCATTTAAGCCTTTTCACAGTGAGATCTATGCGATATGGCCGAGAAATGTAATTTTGATGTTAACTCCCAAACCGCTGCGCAGAAGTAAACCAAACTTCACCCAATAGTGTATTGTATCACAATCTAGTAGTTACATTTGAAAATTTTGTTCTAGGAAATTTTGTTTGAGCGCAATCATCAAACTTAATTAAAAAAGTCATTTAAGCCTTTTCACAGTGAGATCTATGCGATATGGCCGAGAAATGTAATTTTGATGTTAACTCCCAAACCGCTGCGCAGAAGTCAACCAAACTTCACCCATAAGTGTATTTTATCACAATCTAGTAGTTACATGTGGAAATTTGGTTCTAGGACATTTGATTTGAGCGCAATCCTCAAACTTAGGTCAAAAAAGCCATTTAAGCCTTTTCACAGTGAGATCTATGCGATATGGCCGAGAAATGTAATTTTGATGTTCACTCCCAAACCGCTGCGCAGAAGTCAACCAAACTTCACCCAATAGTGTATTGTATCACAATCTAGTAGTTACATTTGAAAATTTTGTTCTAGGAAATTTTGTTTGAGCGCAATCATCAAACTTAATTAAAAAAGTCATTTAAGCCTTTTCACAGTGAGATCTATGCGATATGGCCGAGAAATGTAATTTTGATGTTAACTCCCAAACCGCTGCGCAGAAGTCAACCAAACTTCACCCATTAGTGTATTTTATCACAATCTAGTAGTTACAAATGGAAATTTGGTTCTAGGACATTTGATTTGAGCGCAATCCTCAAACTTAGGTCAAAAAAGCCATTTAAGCCTTTTCACAGTGAGATCTATGCGATATGGCCGAGAAATGTAATTTTGATGTTAACTCCCAAACCGCTGCGCAGAAGTCAACCAAACTTCACCCAATAGTGTATTGTATCACATTCTAGTAGTTACATTTGAAAATTTCGTTCTAGGACATTTGGTTTGAGCGCAATCCTCAAACTTAGGTCAAAAAAGCCATTTAAGCCTTTTCACAGTGAGATCTATGCGATATGGCCGAGAAATGTAATTTTGATGTTAACTCCCAAACCGCTGCGCAGAAGTCAACCAAACTTCACCCAATAGTGTATTGTATCACAATCTAGTAGTTACATTTGAAAATTTTGTTCTAGGAAATTTTGTTTGAGCGCAATCATCAAACTTAATTAAAAAAGTCATTTAAGCCTTTTCACAGTGAGATCTATGCGATATGGCCGAGAAATGTAATTTTGATGTTAACTCCCAAACCGCTGCGCAGAAGTTAACCAAACTTCACCCATTAGTGTATTTTATCACAATCTAGTAGTTACATGTGGAAATTTGGTTCTAGGACATTTGATTTGAGCGCAATCCTCAAACTTAGGTCAAAAAAGCCATTTAAGCCTTTTCACAGTGAGATCTATGCGATATGGCCGAGAAATGTAATTTTGATGTTAACTCCCAAACCGCTGCGCAGAAGTCAACCAAACTTCACCCAATAGTGTATTGTATCACATTCTAGTAGTTACATTTGAAAATTTCGTTCTAGGACATTTTGTTTGAGCGCAATCCTCAAACTTAGGTCAAAAAAGCCATTTAAGCCTTTTCACAGTGAGATCTATGCGATATGGCCGAGAAATGTAATTTTGATGTTAACTCCCAAACCGCTGCGCAGAAGTCAACCAAACTTCACCCAATAGTGTATTGTATCACAATCTAGTAGTTACATTTGAAAATTTTGTTCTAGGAAATTTTGTTTGAGCGCAATCATCAAACTTAGGTCAAAAAAGCCATTTAAGCCTTTTCACAGTGACATCTATGCGATATGGCCGAGAAATGTAATTTTGATGTTAACTCCCAAACCGCTGCGCAGAAGTCAACCAAACTTCACCCAATAGTGTATTGTATCACAATCTAGTAGTTACATTTAAAAATTTTGTTCTAGGACATTTTGTTTGAACGCAATCATCAAACTTAATTAAAAAAGTCATTTAAGCCTTTTCACAGTGAGATCTATGCGATATGGCCGAGAAATGTAATTTTGATGTTAACTCCCAAACCGCTGCGCAGAAGTCAACCAAACTTCACCCATTAGTGTATTGTATCACAATCTAGTAGTTACATGTGGAAATTTGGTTATAGGACATTTGATTTGAGCGCAATCCTCAAACTTAGGTCAAAAAAGCCATTTAAGCCTTTTCACAGTGAGATCTATGCGATATGGCCGAGAAATGTAATTTTGATGTTAACTCCCAAACCGCTGCGCAGAAGTCAACCAAACTTCACCCAATAGTGTATTGTATCACAATCTAGTAGTTACATTTGAAAATTTTGTTCTAGGAAATTTTGTTTGAGCGCAATCATCAAACTTAATTAAAAAAGTCATTTAAGCCTTTTCACAGTGAGATCTATGCGATATGGCCGAGAAATGTAATTTTGATTTTAACTCCCAAACCGCTGCGCAGAAGTCAACCAAACTTCACCCATTAGTGTATTTTATCACAATCTAGTAGTTACATGTGGAAATTTGGTTCTAGGACATTTTGTTTGAACGCAATCCTCAAACTTAGGTCAAAAAAGCCATTTAAGCCTTTTCACAGTGAGATCTATGCGATATGGCCGAGAAATGTAATTTTGATGTTAACTCCCAAACCGCTGCGCAGAAGTCAACCAAACTTCACCCAATAGTGTATTGTATCACATTCTAGTAGTTACATTTGAAAATTTCGTTCTAGGACATTTGGTTTGAGCGCAATCCTCAAACTTAGGTCAAAAAAGCCATTTAAGCCTTTTCACAGTGAGATCTATGCGATATGGCCGAGAAATGTAATTTTGATGTTAACTCCCAAACCGCTGCGCAGAAGTCAACCAAACTTCACCAAATAGTGTATTGTATCACAATCTAGTAGTTACATTTGAAAATTTTGTTCTAGGACATTTTGTTTGAACGCAATCATCAAACTTAATTAAAAAAGTCATTTAAGCCTTTTCACAGTGAGATCTATGCGATATGGCCGAGAAATGTAATTTTGATGTTAACTCCCAAACCGCTGCGCAGAAGTCAACCAAACTTCACCCAATAGTGTATTGTATCACAATCTAGTAGTTACATTTGAAAATTTTGTTCTAGGACATTTTGTTTGAGCGCAATCCTCAAACTTAGGTCAAAAAAGCCATTTAAGCCTTTTCACAGTGAGATCTATGCGATATGGCCGAGAAATGTAATTTTGATGTTAACTCCCAAACCGCTGCGCAGAAGTCAACCAAACTTCACCCAATAGTGTATTGTATCACAATCTAGTAGTTACATTTAAAAATTTTGTTCTAGGACATTTTGTTTGAACGCAATCATCAAACTTAATTAAAAAAGTCATTTAAGCCTTTTCACAGTGAGATCTATGCGATATGGCCGAGAAATGTAATTTTGATGTTAACTCCCAAACCGCTGCGCAGAAGTCAACCAAACTTCACCCATTAGTGTATTGTATCACAATCTAGTAGTTACATGTGGAAATTTGGTTATAGGACATTTGATTTGAGCGCAATTCTCAAACTTAGGTCAAAAAAGCCATTTAAGCCTTTTCACAGTGAGATCTATGCGATATGGCCGAGAAATGTAATATTGATGTTAACTCCCAAACCGCTGCGCAGAAGTCAACCAAACTTCACCCAATAGTGTATTGTATCACAATCTAGTAGTTACATTTGAAAATTTTGTTCTAGGAAATTTTGTTTGAGCGCAATCATCAAACTTAATTAAAAAAGTCATTTAAGCCTTTTCACAGTGAGATCTATGCGATATGGCCGAGAAATGTAATTTTGATGTTAACTCCCAAACCGCTGCGCAGAAGTCAACCAAACTTCACCCATTAGTGTATTTTATCACAATCTAGTAGTTACATGTGGAAATTTGGTTCTAGGACATTTGATTTGAGCGCAATCCTCAAACTTAGGTCAAAAAAGCCATTTAAGCCTTTTCACAGTGAGATCTATGCGATATGGCCGAGAAATGTAATTTTGATGTTCACTCCCAAACCGCTGCGCAGAAGTCAACCAAACTTCACCCAATAGTGTATTGTATCACAATCTAGTAGTTACATTTGAAAATTTTGTTCTAGGAAATTTTGTTTGAGCGCAATCATCAAACTTAATTAAAAAAGTCATTTAAGCCTTTTCACAGTGAGATCTATGCGATATGGCCGAGAAATGTAATTTTGATGTTAACTCCCAAACCGCTGCGCAGAAGTCAACCAAACTTCACCCATTAGTGAATTTTATCACAATCTAGTAGTTACATGTGGAAATTTGGTTCTAGGACATTTGATTTGAGCGCAATCCTCAAACTTAGGTCAAAAAAGCCATTTAAGCCTTTTCACAGTGAGATCTATGCGATATGGCCGAGAAATGTAATTTTGATGTTAACTCCCAAACCGCTGCGCAGAAGTCAACCAAACTTCACCCAATAGTGTATTGTATCACAATCTAGTAGTTACATTTGAAAATTTTGTTCTAGGAAATTTTGTTTGAGCGCAATCATCAAACTTAATTAAAAAAGTCATTTAAGCCTTTTCACAGTGAGATCTATGCGATATGGCCGAGAAATGTAATTTTGATGTTAACTCCCAAACCGCTGCGCAGAAGTCAACCAAACTTCACCCATTAGTGTATTTTATCACAATCTAGTAGTTACATGTGGAAATTTGGTTCTAGGACATTTGATTTGAGCGCAATCCTCAAACTTAGGTCAAAAAAGCCATTTAAGCCTTTTCACAGTGAGATCTATGCGATATGGCCGAGAAATGTAATTTTGATGTTCACTCCCAAACCGCTGCGCAGAAGTCAACCAAACTTCACCCAATAGTGTATTGTATCACAATCTAGTAGTTACATTTGAAAATTTTGTTCTAGGAAATTTTGTTTGAGCGCAATCATCAAACTTAATTAAAAAAGTCATTTAAGCCTTTTCACAGTGAGATCTATGCGATATGGCCGAGAAATGTAATTTTGATGTTAACTCCCAAACCGCTGCGCAGAAGTCAACCAAACTTCACCCATTAGTGTATTTTATCACAATCTAGTAGTTACAAATGGAAATTTGGTTCTAGGACATTTGATTTGAGCGCAATCCTCAAACTTAGGTCAAAAAAGCCATTTAAGCCTTTTCACAGTGAGATCTATGCGATATGGCCGAGAAATGTAATTTTGATGTTAACTCCCAAACCGCTGCGCAGAAGTCAACCAAACTTCACCCAATAGTGTATTGTATCACATTCTAGTAGTTACATTTGAAAATTTCGTTCTAGGACATTTGGTTTGAGCGCAATCCTCAAACTTAGGTCAAAAAAGCCATTTAAGCCTTTTCACAGTGAGATCTATGCGATATGGCCGAGAAATGTAATTTTGATGTTAACTCCCAAACCGCTGCGCAGAAGTCAACCAAACTTCACCCAATAGTGTATTGTATCACAATCTAGTAGTTACATTTGAAAATTTTGTTCTAGGAAATTTTGTTTGAGCGCAATCATCAAACTTAATTAAAAAAGTCATTTAAGCCTTTTCACAGTGAGATCTATGCGATATGGCCGAGAAATGTAATTTTGGTGTTAACTCCCAAACCGCTGCGCAGAAGTTAACCAAACTTCACCCATTAGTGTATTTTATCACAATCTAGTAGTTACATGTGGAAATTTGGTTCTAGGACATTTGATTTGAGCGCAATCCTCAAACTTAGGTCAAAAAAGCCATTTAAGCCTTTTCACAGTGAGATCTATGCGATATGGCCGAGAAATGTAATTTTGATGTTAACTCCCAAACCGCTGCGCAGAAGTCAACCAAACTTCACCCAATAGTGTATTGTATCACAATCTAGTAGTTACATTTGAAAATTTTGTTCTAGGAAATTTTGTTTGAGCGCAATCATCAAACTTAATTAAAAAAGTCATTTAAGCCTTTTCACAGTGAGATCTATGCGATATGGCCGAGAAATGTAATTTTGATGTTAACTCCCAAACCGCTGCGCAGAAGTCAACCAAACTTCACCCATTAGTGTATTTTATCACAATCTAGTAGTTACATGTGGAAATTTGGTTCTAGGACATTTGATTTGAGCGCAATCCTCAAACTTAGGTCAAAAAAGCCATTTAAGCCTTTTCACAGTGAGATCTATGCGATATGGCCGAGAAATGTAATTTTGATGTTCACTCCCAAACCGCTGCGCAGAAGTCAACCAAACTTCACCCAATAGTGTATTGTATCACAATCTAGTAGTTACATTTGAAAATTTTGTTCTAGGAAATTTTGTTTGAGCGCAATCATCAAACTTAATTAAAAAAGTCATTTAAGCCTTTTCACAGTGAGATCTATGCGATATGGCCGAGAAATGTAATTTTGATGTTAACTCCCAAACCGCTGCGCAGAAGTCAACCAAACTTCACCCATTAGTGTATTTTATCACAATCTAGTAGTTACAAATGGAAATTTGGTTCTAGGACATTTGATTTGAGCGCAATCCTCAAACTTAGGTCAAAAAAGCCATTTAAGCCTTTTCACAGTGAGATCTATGCGATATGGCCGAGAAATGTAATTTTGATGTTAACTCCCAAACCGCTGCGCAGAAGTCAACCAAACTTCACCCAATAGTGTATTGTATCACATTCTAGTAGTTACATTTGAAAATTTCGTTCTAGGACATTTGGTTTGAGCGCAATCCTCAAACTTAGGTCAAAAAAGCCATTTAAGCCTTTTCACAGTGAGATCTATGCGATATGGCCGAGAAATGTAATTTTGATGTTAACTCCCAAACCGCTGCGCAGAAGTCAACCAAACTTCACCCAATAGTGTATTGTATCACAATCTAGTAGTTACATTTGAAAATTTTGTTCTAGGAAATTTTGTTTGAGCGCAATCATCAAACTTAATTAAAAAAGTCATTTAAGCCTTTTCACAGTGAGATCTATGCGATATGGCCGAGAAATGTAATTTTGGTGTTAACTCCCAAACCGCTGCGCAGAAGTTAACCAAACTTCACCCATTAGTGTATTTTATCACAATCTAGTAGTTACATGTGGAAATTTGGTTCTAGGACATTTGATTTGAGCGCAATCCTCAAACTTAGGTCAAAAAAGCCATTTAAGCCTTTTCACAGTGAGATCTATGCGATATGGCCGAGAAATGTAATTTTGATGTTAACTCCCAAACCGCTGCGCAGAAGTCAACCAAACTTCACCCAATAGTGTATTGTATCACAATCTAGTAGTTACATTTAAAAATTTTGTTCTAGGACATTTTGTTTGAACGCAATCATCAAACTTAGGTCAAAAAAGCCATTTAAGCCTTTTCACAGTGAGATCTATGCGATATGGCCGAGAAATGTAATTTTGATGTTAACTCCCAAACCGCTGCGCAGAAGTCAACCAAACTTCACCCATTAGTGTATTGTATCACAATCTAGTAGTTACATGTGGAAATTTGGTTATAGGACATTTGATTTGAGCGCAATCCTCAAACTTAGGTCAAAAAAGCCATTTAAGCCTTTTCACAGTGAGATCTATGCGATATGGCCGAGAAATGTAATTTTGATGTTAACTCCCAAACCGCTGCGCAGAAGTCAACCAAACTTCACCCAATAGTGTATTGTATCACAATCTAGTAGTTACATTTGAAAATTTTGTTCTAGGAAATTTTGTTTGAGCGCAATCATCAAACTTAATTAAAAAAGTCATTTAAGCCTTTTCACAGTGAGATCTATGCGATATGGCCGAGAAATGTAATTTTGATTTTAACTCCCAAACCGCTGCGCAGAAGTCAACCAAACTTCACCCATTAGTGTATTTTATCACAATCTAGTAGTTACATGTGGAAATTTGGTTCTAGGACATTTGATTTGAGCGCAATCCTCAAACTTAGGTCAAAAAAGCCATTTAAGCCTTTTCACAGTGAGATCTATGCGATATGGCCGAGAAATGTAATTTTGATGTTAACTCCCAAACCGCTGCGCAGAAGTCAACCAAACTTCACCCAATAGTGTATTGTATCACATTCTAGTAGTTACATTTGAAAATTTCGTTCTAGGACATTTGGTTTGAGCGCAATCCTCAAACTTAGGTCAAAAAAGCCATTTAAGCCTTTTCACAGTGAGATCTATGCGATATGGCCGAGAAATGTAATTTTGATGTTAACTCCCAAACCGCTGCGCAGAAGTCAACCAAACTTCACCCAATAGTGTATTGTATCACAATCTAGTAGTTACATTTGAAAATTTTGTTCTAGGACATTTTGTTTGAACGCAATCATCAAACTTAATTAAAAAAGTCATTTAAGCCTTTTCACAGTGAGATCTATGCGATATGGCCGAGAAATGTAATTTTGATGTTAACTCCCAAACCGCTGCGCAGAAGTCAACCAAACTTCACCCAATAGTGTATTGTATCACAATCTAGTAGATACATTTGAAAATTTTGTTCTAGGACATTTTGTTTGAGCGCAATCCTCAAACTTAGGTCAAAAAAGCCATTTAAGCCTTTTCACAGTGAGATCTATGCGATATGGCCGAGAAATGTAATTTTGATGTTAACTCCCAAACCGCTGCGCAGAAGTCAACCAAACTTCACCCAATAGTGTATTGTATCACAATCTAGTAGTTACATTTGAAAATTTTGTTCTAGGACATTTTGTTTGAACGCAATCATCAAACTTAATTAAAAAAGTCATTTAAGCCTTTTAACAGTGAGATCTATGCGATATGGCCGAGAAATGTAATTTTGATGTTAACTCCCAAACCGCTGCGCAGAAGTCAACCAAACTTCACCCAATAGTGTATTGTATCACAATCTAGTAGTTACATTTGAAAATTTTGTTCTAGGACATTTTGTTTGAACGCAATCATCAAACTTAATTAAAAAAGTCATTTAAGCCTTTTCACAGTGAGATCTATGCGATATGGCCGAGAAATGTAATTTTGATGTTAACTCCCAAACCGCTGCGCAGAAGTCAACCAAACTTCACCCAATAGTGTATTGTATCACAATCTAGTAGTTACATTTGAAAATTTTGTTCTAGGACATTTTGTTTGAGCGCAATCCTCAAACTTAGGTCAAAAAAGCCATTTAAGCCTTTTCACAGTGAGATCTATGCGATATGGCCGAGAAATGTAATTTTGATGTTAACTCCCAAACCGCTGCGCAGAAGTCAACCAAACTTCACCCAATAGTGTATTGTATCACAATCTAGTAGTTACATTTGAAAATTTTGTTCTAGGACATTTTGTTTGAACGCAATCATCAAACTTAATTAAAAAAGTCATTTAAGCCTTTTCACAGTGAGATCTATGCGATATGGCCGAGAAATGTAATTTTGATGTTAACTCCCAAACCGCTGCGCAGAAGTCAACCAAACTTCACCCAATAGTGTATTGTATCACAATCTAGTAGTTACATTTGAAAATTTTGTTCTAGGAAATTTTGTTTGAGCGCAATCATCAAACTTAATTAAAAAAGTCATTTAAGCCTTTTCACAGTGAGATCTATGCGATATGGCCGAGAAATGTAATTTTGATGTTAACTCCCAAACCGCTGCGCAGAAGTCAACCAAACTTCACCCATTAGTGTATTTTATCACAATCTAGTAGTTACATGTGGAAATTTGGTTCTAGGACATTGGATTTGAGCGCAATCCTCAAACTTAGGTCAAAAAAGCCATTTAAGCCTTTTCACAGTGAGATCTATGCGATATGGCCGAGAAATGTAATTTTGATGTTAACTCCCAAACCGCTGCGCAGAAGTCAACCAAACTTCACCCAATAGTGTATTGTATCACAATCTAGTAGTTACATTTAAAAATTTTGTTCTAGGACATTTTGTTTGAACGCAATCATCAAACTTAATTAAAAAAGTCATTTAAGCCTTTTCACAGTGAGATCTATGCGATATGGCCGAGAAATGTAATTTTGATGTTAACTCCCAAACCGCTGCGCAGAAGTCAACCAAACTTCACCCATTAGTGTATTGTATCACAATCTAGTAGTTACATGTGGAAATTTGGTTATAGGACATTTGATTTGAGCGCAATTCTCAAACTTAGGTCAAAAAAGCCATTTAAGCCTTTTCACAGTGAGATCTATGCGATATGGCCGAGAAATGTAATATTGATGTTAACTCCCAAACCGCTGCGCAGAAGTCAACCAAACTTCACCCAATAGTGTATTGTATCACAATCTAGTAGTTACATTTGAAAATTTTGTTCTAGGAAATTTTGTTTGAACGCAATCATCAAACTTAATTAAAAAAGTCATTTAAGCCTTTTCACAGTGAGATCTATGCGATATGGCCGAGAAATGTAATTTTGATGTTAACTCCCAAACCGCTGCGCAGAAGTCAACCAAACTTCACCCAATAGTGTATTGTATCACAATCTAGTAGTTACATTTGAAAATTTTGTTCTAGGAAATTTTGTTTGAGCGCAATCATCAAACTTAATTAAAAAAGTCATTTAAGCCTTTTCACAGTGAGATCTATGCGATATGGCCGAGAAATGTAATTTTGATGTTAACTCCCAAACCGCTGCGCAGAAGTAAACCAAACTTCACCCATTAGTGTATTGTATCACAATCTAGTAGTTACATGTGGAAATTTGGTTCTAGGACATTTGATTTGAGCGCAATCCTCAAACTTAGGTCAAAAAAGCCATTTAAGCCTTTTCAAAGTGAGATCTATGCGATATGGCCGAGAAATGTAATTTTGATTTTAACTCCCAAACCGCTGCGCAGAAGTCAACCAAACTTCACCCATTAGTGTATTTTATCACAATCTAGTAGTTACATGTGGAAATTTGGTTCTAGGACATTTGATTTGAGCGCAATCCTCAAACTTAGGTCAAAAAAGCCATTTAAGCCTTTTCACAGTGAGATCTATGCGATATGGCCGAGAAATGTAATTTTGATGTTAACTCCCAAACCGCTGCGCAGAAGTCAACCAAACTTCACCCAATAGTGTATTGTATCACATTCTAGTAGTTACATTTGAAAATTTCGTTCTAGGACATTTGGTTTGAGCGCAATCCTCAAACTTAGGTCAAAAAAGCCATTTAAGCCTTTTCACAGTGAGATCTATGCGATATGGCCGAGAAATGTAATTTTGATGTTAACTCCCAAACCGCTGCGCAGAAGTCAACCAAACTTCACCCAATAGTGTATTGTATCACAATCTAGTAGTTACATTTGAAAATTTTGTTCTAGGACATTTTGTTTGAACGCAATCATCAAACTTAATTAAAAAAGTCATTTAAGCCTTTTCACAGTGAGATCTATGCGATATGGCCGAGAAATGTAATTTTGATGTTAACTCCCAAACCGCTGCGCAGAAGTCAACCAAACTTCACCCAATAGTGTATTGTATCACAATCTAGTAGTTACATTTGAAAATTTTGTTCTAGGACATTTTGTTTGAGCGCAATCCTCAAACTTAGGTCAAAAAAGCCATTTAAGCCTTTTCACAGTGAGATCTATGCGATATGGCCGAGAAATGTAATTTTGATGTTAACTCCCAAACCGCTGCGCAGAAGTCAACCAAACTTCACCCAATAGTGTATTGTATCACAATCTAGTAGTTACATTTGAAAATTTTGTTCTAGGACATTTTGTTTGAACGCAATCATCAAACTTAATTAAAAAAGTCATTTAAGCCTTTTAACAGTGAGATCTATGCGATATGGCCGAGAAATGTAATTTTGATGTTAACTCCCAAACCGCTGCGCAGAAGTCAACCAAACTTCACCCAATAGTGTATTGTATCACAATCTAGTAGTTACATTTGAAAATTTTGTTCTAGGACATTTTGTTTGAACGCAATCATCAAACTTAATTAAAAAAGTCATTTAAGCCTTTTCACAGTGAGATCTATGCGATATGGCCGAGAAATGTAATTTTGATGTTAACTCCCAAACCGCTGCGCAGAAGTCAACCAAACTTCACCCAATAGTGTATTGTATCACAATCTAGTAGTTACATTTGAAAATTTTGTTCTAGGACATTTTGTTTGAGCGCAATCCTCAAACTTAGGTCAAAAAAGCCATTTAAGCCTTTTCACAGTGAGATCTATGCGATATGGCCGAGAAATGTAATTTTGATGTTAACTCCCAAACCGCTGCGCAGAAGTCAACCAAACTTCACCCAATAGTGTATTGTATCACAATCTAGTAGTTACATTTGAAAATTTTGTTCTAGGACATTTTGTTTGAACGCAATCATCAAACTTAATTAAAAAAGTCATTTAAGCCTTTTCACAGTGAGATCTATGCGATATGGCCGAGAAATGTAATTTTGATGTTAACTCCCAAACCGCTGCGCAGAAGTCAACCAAACTTCACCCAATAGTGTATTGTATCACAATCTAGTAGTTACATTTGAAAATTTTGTTCTAGGAAATTTTGTTTGAGCGCAATCATCAAACTTAATTAAAAAAGTCATTTAAGCCTTTTCACAGTGAGATCTATGCGATATGGCCGAGAAATGTAATTTTGATGTTAACTCCCAAACCGCTGCGCAGAAGTCAACCAAACTTCACCCATTAGTGTATTGTATCACAATCTAGTAGTTACATGTGGAAATTTGGTTATAGGACATTTGATTTGAGCGCAATTCTCAAACTTAGGTCAAAAAAGCCATTTAAGCCTTTTCACAGTGAGATCTATGCGATATGGCCGAGAAATGTAATATTGATGTTAACTCCCAAACCGCTGCGCAGAAGTCAACCAAACTTCACCCAATAGTGTATTGTATCACAATCTAGTAGTTACATTTGAAAATTTTGTTCTAGGAAATTTTGTTTGAACGCAATCATCAAACTTAATTAAAAAAGTCATTTAAGCCTTTTCACAGTGAGATCTATGCGATATGGCCGAGAAATGTAATTTTGATGTTAACTCCCAAACCGCTGCGCAGAAGTCAACCAAACTTCACCCAATAGTGTATTGTATCACAATCTAGTAGTTACATTTGAAAATTTTGTTCTAGGAAATTTTGTTTGAGCGCAATCATCAAACTTAATTAAAAAAGTCATTTAAGCCTTTTCACAGTGAGATCTATGCGATATGGCCGAGAAATGTAATTTTGATGTTAACTCCCAAACCGCTGCGCAGAAGTAAACCAAACTTCACCCATTAGTGTATTGTATCACAATCTAGTAGTTACATGTGGAAATTTGGTTCTAGGACATTTGATTTGAGCGCAATCCTCAAACTTAGGTCAAAAAAGCCATTTAAGCCTTTTCAAAGTGAGATCTATGCGATATGGCCGAGAAATGTAATTTTGATGTTAACTCCCAAACCGCTGCGCAGAAGTCAACCAAACTTCACCCAATAGTGTATTGTATCACATTCTAGTAGTTACATTTGAAAATTTCGTTCTAGGACATTTGGTTTGAGCGCAATTATTAAACTTAGGTCAAAAAAGCCATTTAAGCCTTTTCACAGTGAGATCTATGCGATATGGCCGAGAAATGTAATTTTGATGTTAACTCCCAAACCGCTGCGCAGAAGTAAACCAAACTTCACCCATTAGTGTATTGTATCACAATCTAGTAGTTACATGTGGAAATTTGGTTCTAGGACATTTGATTTTAGCGCAATCCTCAAACTTAGGTCAAAAAAGCCATTTAAGCCTTTTCACAGTGAGATCTATGCGATATGGCCGAGAAATGTAATTTTGATGTTAACTCCCAAACCGCTGCGCAGAAGTCAACCAAACTTCACCCAATAGTGTATTGTATCACAATCTAGTAGTTACATTTGAAAATTTTGTTCTAGGAAATTTTGTTTGAGCGCAATCATCAAACTTAATTAAAAAAGTCATTTAAGCCTTTTCACAGTGAGATCTATGCGATATGGCCGAGAAATGTAATTTTGATGTTAACTCCCAAACCGCTGCGCAAAAGTCAACCAAACTTCACCCATTAGTGTATTGTATCACAATCTAGTAGTTACATGTGGAAATTTGGTTTTAGGACATTTGATTTGAGCGCAATCCTCAAACTTAGGTCAAAAAAGCCATTTAAGCCTTTTCACAGTGAGATCTATGCGATATGGCCGAGAAATGTAATTTTGATGTTAACTCCCAAACCGCTGCGCAGAAGTCAACCAAACTTCACCCAATAGTGTATTGTATCACATTCTAGTAGTTACATTTTAAAATTTCGTTCTAGGACATTTGGTTTGAGCGCAATTATTAAACTTAGGTCAAAAAAGCCATTTAAGCCTTTTCACAGTGAGATCTATGCGATATGGCCGAGAAATGTAATTTTGATGTTAACTCCCAAACCGCTGCGCAGAAGTCAACCAAACTTCACCCAATAGTGTATTGTATCACAATCTAGTAGTTACATTTGAAAATTTTGTTCTAGGACATTTTGTTTGAATGCAATCATCAAACTTAATTAAAAAAGTCATTTAAGCCTTTTCACAGTGAGATCTATGCGATATGGCCGAGAAATGTAATTTTGATGTTAACTCCCAAACCGCTGCGCAGAAGTCAACCAAACTTCACCCAATAGTGTATTGTATCACATTCTAGTAGTTACATTTTAAAATTTCGTTCAAGGACATTTGGTTTGAGCGCAATTATTAAACTTAGGTCAAAAAAGCCATTTAAGCCTTTTCACAGTGAGATCTATGCGATATGGCCGAGAAATGTAATTTTGATGTTAACTCCCAAACCGCTGCGCAGAAGTAAACCAAACTTCACCCATTAGTGTATTGTATCACAATCTAGTAGTTACATGTGGAAATTTGGTTCTAGGACATTTGATTTGAGCGCAATCCTCAAACTTAGGTCAAAAAAGCCATTTAAGCCTTTTCACAGTGAGATCTATGCGATATGGCCGAGAAATGTAATTTTGATGTTAACTCCCAAACCGCTGCGCAGAAGTCAACCAAACTTCACCCATTAGTGTATTGTATCACAATCTAGTAGTTACATGTGGAAATTTGGTTCTAGGACATTTGATTTTAGCGCAATCCTCAAACTTAGGTCAAAAAAGCCATTTAAGCCTTTTCACAGTGAGATCTATGCGATATGGCCGAGAAATGTAATTTTGATGTTAACTCCCAAACCGCTGCGCAGAAGTCAACCAAACTTCACCCAATAGTGTATTGTATCACAATCTAGTAGTTACATTTGAAAATTTTGTTCTAGGACATTTTGTTTGAGCGCAATCATCAAACTTAATTAAAAAAGTCATTTAAGCCTTTTCACAGTGAGATCTATGCGATATGGCCGAGAAATGTAATTTTGATGTTAACTCCCAAACCGCTGCGCAGAAGTCAACCAAACTTCACCCATTAGTGTATTGTATCACAATCTAGTAGTTACATGTGGAAATTTGGTTCTAGGACATTTGATTTGAGCGCAATCCTCAAACTTAGGTCAAAAAAGCCATTTAAGCCTTTTCACAGTGAGATCTATGCGATATGGCCGAGAAATGTAATTTTGATGTTAACTCCCAAACCGCTGCGCAGAAGTCAACCAAACTTCACCCATTAGTGTATTGTATCACAATCTAGTAGTTACATGTGGAAATTTGGTTATAGGACATTTGATTTGAGCGCAATTCTCAAACTTAGGTCAAAAAAGCCATTTAAGCCTTTTCACAGTGAGATCTATGCGATATGGCCGAGAAATGTAATATTGATGTTAACTCCCAAACCGCTGCGCAGAAGTCAACCAAACTTCACCCAATAGTGTATTGTATCACAATCTAGTAGTTACATTTGAAAATTTTGTTCTAGGAAATTTTGTTTGAACGCAATCATCAAACTTAATTAAAAAAGTCATTTAAGCCTTTTCACAGTGAGATCTATGCGATATGGCCGAGAAATGTAATTTTGATGTTAACTCCCAAACCGCTGCGCAGAAGTCAACCAAACTTCACCCAATAGTGTATTGTATCACAATCTAGTAGTTACATTTGAAAATTTTGTTCTAGGAAATTTTGTTTGAGCGCAATCATCAAACTTAATTAAAAAAGTCATTTAAGCCTTTTCACAGTGAGATCTATGCGATATGGCCGAGAAATGTAATTTTGATGTTAACTCCCAAACCGCTGCGCAGAAGTAAACCAAACTTCACCCATTAGTGTATTGTATCACAATCTAGTAGTTACATGTGGAAATTTGGTTCTAGGACATTTGATTTGAGCGCAATCCTCAAACTTAGGTCAAAAAAGCCATTTAAGCCTTTTCAAAGTGAGATCTATGCGATATGGCCGAGAAATGTAATTTTGATTTTAACTCCCAAACCGCTGCGCAGAAGTCAACCAAACTTCACCCATTAGTGTATTTTATCACAATCTAGTAGTTACATGTGGAAATTTGGTTCTAGGACATTTGATTTGAGCGCAATCCTCAAACTTAGGTCAAAAAAGCCATTTAAGCCTTTTCACAGTGAGATCTATGCGATATGGCCGAGAAATGTAATTTTGATGTTAACTCCCAAACCGCTGCGCAGAAGTCAACCAAACTTCACCCAATAGTGTATTGTATCACATTCTAGTAGTTACATTTGAAAATTTCGTTCTAGGACATTTGGTTTGAGCGCAATCCTCAAACTTAGGTCAAAAAAGCCATTTAAGCCTTTTCACAGTGAGATCTATGCGATATGGCCGAGAAATGTAATTTTGATGTTAACTCCCAAACCGCTGCGCAGAAGTCAACCAAACTTCACCCAATAGTGTATTGTATCACAATCTAGTAGTTACATTTGAAAATTTTGTTCTAGGACATTTTGTTTGAACGCAATCATCAAACTTAATTAAAAAAGTCATTTAAGCCTTTTCACAGTGAGATCTATGCGATATGGCCGAGAAATGTAATTTTGATGTTAACTCCCAAACCGCTGCGCAGAAGTCAACCAAACTTCACCCAATAGTGTATTGTATCACAATCTAGTAGTTACATTTGAAAATTTTGTTCTAGGACATTTTGTTTGAGCGCAATCCTCAAACTTAGGTCAAAAAAGCCATTTAAGCCTTTTCACAGTGAGATCTATGCGATATGGCCGAGAAATGTAATTTTGATGTTAACTCCCAAACCGCTGCGCAGAAGTCAACCAAACTTCACCCAATAGTGTATTGTATCACAATCTAGTAGTTACATTTGAAAATTTTGTTCTAGGACATTTTGTTTGAACGCAATCATCAAACTTAATTAAAAAAGTCATTTAAGCCTTTTAACAGTGAGATCTATGCGATATGGCCGAGAAATGTAATTTTGATGTTAACTCCCAAACCGCTGCGCAGAAGTCAACCAAACTTCACCCAATAGTGTATTGTATCACAATCTAGTAGTTACATTTGAAAATTTTGTTCTAGGACATTTTGTTTGAACGCAATCATCAAACTTAATTAAAAAAGTCATTTAAGCCTTTTCACAGTGAGATCTATGCGATATGGCCGAGAAATGTAATTTTGATGTTAACTCCCAAACCGCTGCGCAGAAGTCAACCAAACTTCACCCAATAGTGTATTGTATCACAATCTAGTAGTTACATTTGAAAATTTTGTTCTAGGAAATTTTGTTTGAGCGCAATCATCAAACTTAATTAAAAAAGTCATTTAAGCCTTTTCACAGTGAGATCTATGCGATATGGCCGAGAAATGTAATTTTGATGTTAACTCCCAAACCGCTGCGCAGAAGTCAACCAAACTTCACCCATTAGTGTATTTTATCACAATCTAGTAGTTACATGTGGAAATTTGGTTCTAGGACATTTGATTTGAGCGCAATCCTCAAACTTAGGTCAAAAAAGCCATTTAAGCCTTTTCACAGTGAGATCTATGCGATATGGCCGAGAAATGTAATTTTGATGTTAACTCCCAAACCGCTGCGCAGAAGTCAACCAAACTTCACCCAATAGTGTATTGTATCACAATCTAGTAGTTACATTTAAAAATTTTGTTCTAGGACATTTTGTTTG
Source organism: Corythoichthys intestinalis (assembly GCF_030265065.1). Classification (NCBI taxonomy): domain Eukaryota; kingdom Metazoa; phylum Chordata; class Actinopteri; order Syngnathiformes; family Syngnathidae; genus Corythoichthys; species Corythoichthys intestinalis. Next base: position 3,090,469 of record NC_080404.1, read on the forward strand.
AACGCAATCATCAAACTTAATTAAAAAAGTCATTTAAGCCTTTTCACAGTGAGATCTATGCGATATGGCCGAGAAATGTAATTTTGATGTTAACTCCCAAACCGCTGCGCAGAAGTCAACCAAACTTCACCCATTAGTGTATTGTATCACAATCTAGTAGTTACATGTGGAAATTTGGTTATAGGACATTTGATTTGAGCGCAATTCTCAAACTTAGGTCAAAAAAGCCATTTAAGCCTTTTCACAGTGAGATCTATGCGATATGGCCGAGAAATGTAATATTGATGTTAACTCCCAAACCGCTGCGCAGAAGTCAACCAAACTTCACCCAATAGTGTATTGTATCACAATCTAGTAGTTACATTTGAAAATTTTGTTCTAGGAAATTTTGTTTGAACGCAATCATCAAACTTAATTAAAAAAGTCATTTAAGCCTTTTCACAGTGAGATCTATGCGATATGGCCGAGAAATGTAATTTTGATGTTAACTCCCAAACCGCTGCGCAGAAGTCAACCAAACTTCACCCAATAGTGTATTGTATCACAATCTAGTAGTTACATTTGAAAATTTTGTTCTAGGAAATTTTGTTTGAGCGCAATCATCAAACTTAATTAAAAAAGTCATTTAAGCCTTTTCACAGTGAGATCTATGCGATATGGCCGAGAAATGTAATTTTGATGTTAACTCCCAAACCGCTGCGCAGAAGTAAACCAAACTTCACCCATTAGTGTATTGTATCACAATCTAGTAGTTACATGTGGAAATTTGGTTCTAGGACATTTGATTTGAGCGCAATCCTCAAACTTAGGTCAAAAAAGCCATTTAAGCCTTTTCAAAGTGAGATCTATGCGATATGGCCGAGAAATGTAATTTTGATGTTAACTCCCAAACCGCTGCGCAGAAGTCAACCAAACTTCACCCAATAGTGTATTGTATCACATTCTAGTAGTTACATTTGAAAATTTCGTTCTAGGACATTTGGTTTGAGCGCAATTATTAAACTTAGGTCAAAAAAGCCATTTAAGCCTTTTCACAGTGAGATCTATGCGATATGGCCGAGAAATGTAATTTTGATGTTAACTCCCAAACCGCTGCGCAAAAGTCAACCAAACTTCACCCATTAGTGTATTGTATCACAATCTAGTAGTTACATGTGGAAATTTGGTTCTAGGACATTTGATTTTAGCGCAATCCTCAAACTTAGGTCAAAAAAGCCATTTAAGCCTTTTCACAGTGAGATCTATGCGATATGGCCGAGAAATGTAATTTTGATGTTAACTCCCAAACCGCTGCGCAGAAGTCAACCAAACTTCACCCAATAGTGTATTGTATCACATTCTAGTAGTTACATTTTAAAATTTCGTTCTAGGACATTTGGTTTGAGCGCAATTATTAAACTTAGGTCAAAAAAGCCATTTAAGCCTTTTCACAGTGAGATCTATGCGATATGGCCGAGAAATGTAATTTTGATGTTAACTCCCAAACCGCTGCGCAGAAGTCAACCAAACTTCACCCAATAGTGTATTGTATCACAATCTAGTAGTTACATTTGAAAATTTTGTTCTAGGACATTTTGTTTGAATGCAATCATCAAACTTAATTAAAAAAGTCATTTAAGCCTTTTCACAGTGAGATCTATGCGATATGGCCGAGAAATGTAATTTTGATGTTAACTCCCAAACCGCTGCGCAGAAGTCAACCAAACTTCACCCAATAGTGTATTGTATCACATTCTAGTAGTTACATTTTAAAATTTCGTTCAAGGACATTTGGTTTGAGCGCAATTATTAAACTTAGGTCAAAAAAGCCATTTAAGCCTTTTCACAGTGAGATCTATGCGATATGGCCGAGAAATGTAATTTTGATGTTAACTCCCAAACCGCTGCGCAGAAGTAAACCAAACTTCACCCATTAGTGTATTGTATCACAATCTAGTAGTTACATGTGGAAATTTGGTTCTAGGACATTTGATTTGAGCGCAATCCTCAAACTTAGGTCAAAAAAGCCATTTAAGCCTTTTCACAGTGAGATCTATGCGATATGGCCGAGAAATGTAATTTTGATGTTAACTCCCAAACCGCTGCGCAGAAGTCAACCAAATTTCACCCAATAGTGTATTGTATCACATTCTAGTAGTTACATTTGAAAATTTCGTTCTAGGACATTTTGTTTGAGCGCAATTATTAAACTTAGGTCAAAAAAGCCATTTAAGCCTTTTCACAGTGAGATCTATGCGATATGGCCGAGAAATGTAATTTTGATGTTAACTCCCAAACCGCTGCGCAGAAGTAAACCAAACTTCACCCATTAGTGTATTGTATCACAATCTAGTAGTTACATGTGGAAATTTGGTTCTAGGACATTTGATTTTAGCGCAATCCTCAAACTTAGGTCAAAAAAGCCATTTAAGCCTTTTCACAGTGAGATCTATGCGATATGGCCGAGAAATGTAATTTTGATGTTAACTCCCAAACCGCTGCGCAGAAGTCAACCAAACTTCACCCAATAGTGTATTGTATCACAATCTAGTAGTTACATTTGAAAATTTTGTTCTAGGACATTTTGTTTGAGCGCAATCATCAAACTTAATTAAAAAAGTCATTTAAGCCTTTTCACAGTGAGATCTATGCGATATGGCCGAGAAATGTAATTTTGATGTTAACTCCCAAACCGCTGCGCAGAAGTCAACCAAACTTCACCCATTAGTGTATTGTATCACAATCTAGTAGTTACATGTGGAAATTTGGTTATAGGACATTTGATTTGAGCGCAATCCTCAAACTTAGGTCAAAAAAGCCATTTAAGCCTTTTCACAGTGAGATCTATGCGATATGGCCGAGAAATGTAATTTTGATGTTAACTCCCAAACCGCTGCGCAGAAGTAAACCAAACTTCACCCAATAGTGTATTGTATCACAATCTAGTAGTTACATTTGAAAATTTTGTTCTAGGAAATTTTGTTTGAGCGCAATCATCAAACTTAATTAAAAAAGTCATTTAAGCCTTTTCACAGTGAGATCTATGCGATATGGCCGAGAAATGTAATTTTGATGTTAACTCCCAAACCGCTGCGCAGAAGTCAACCAAACTTCACCCATTAGTGTATTTTATCACAATCTAGTAGTTACATGTGGAAATTTGGTTCTAGGACATTTGATTTGAGCGCAATCCTCAAACTTAGGTCAAAAAAGCCATTTAAGCCTTTTCACAGTGAGATCTATGCGATATGGCCGAGAAATGTAATTTTGATGTTCACTCCCAAACCGCTGCGCAGAAGTCAACCAAACTTCACCCAATAGTGTATTGTATCACAATCTAGTAGTTACATTTGAAAATTTTGTTCTAGGAAATTTTGTTTGAGCGCAATCATCAAACTTAATTAAAAAAGTCATTTAAGCCTTTTCACAGTGAGATCTATGCGATATGGCCGAGAAATGTAATTTTGATGTTAACTCCCAAACCGCTGCGCAGAAGTCAACCAAACTTCACCCATTAGTGTATTTTATCACAATCTAGTAGTTACAAATGGAAATTTGGTTCTAGGACATTTGATTTGAGCGCAATCCTCAAACTTAGGTCAAAAAAGCCATTTAAGCCTTTTCACAGTGAGATCTATGCGATATGGCCGAGAAATGTAATTTTGATGTTAACTCCCAAACCGCTGCGCAGAAGTCAACCAAACTTCACCCAATAGTGTATTGTATCACATTCTAGTAGTTACATTTGAAAATTTCGTTCTAGGACATTTGGTTTGAGCGCAATCCTCAAACTTAGGTCAAAAAAGCCATTTAAGCCTTTTCACAGTGAGATCTATGCGATATGGCCGAGAAATGTAATTTTGATGTTAACTCCCAAACCGCTGCGCAGAAGTCAACCAAACTTCACCCAATAGTGTATTGTATCACAATCTAGTAGTTACATTTGAAAATTTTGTTCTAGGAAATTTTGTTTGAGCGCAATCATCAAACTTAGGTCAAAAAAGCCATTTAAGCCTTTTCACAGTGACATCTATGCGATATGGCCGAGAAATGTAATTTTGATGTTAACTCCCAAACCGCTGCGCAGAAGTCAACCAAACTTCACCCAATAGTGTATTGTATCACAATCTAGTAGTTACATTTAAAAATTTTGTTCTAGGACATTTTGTTTGAACGCAATCATCAAACTTAATTAAAAAAGTCATTTAAGCCTTTTCACAGTGAGATCTATGCGATATGGCCGAGAAATGTAATTTTGATGTTAACTCCCAAACCGCTGCGCAGAAGTCAACCAAACTTCACCCATTAGTGTATTGTATCACAATCTAGTAGTTACATGTGGAAATTTGGTTATAGGACATTTGATTTGAGCGCAATCCTCAAACTTAGGTCAAAAAAGCCATTTAAGCCTTTTCACAGTGAGATCTATGCGATATGGCCGAGAAATGTAATTTTGATGTTAACTCCCAAACCGCTGCGCAGAAGTCAACCAAACTTCACCCAATAGTGTATTGTATCACAATCTAGTAGTTACATTTGAAAATTTTGTTCTAGGAAATTTTGTTTGAGCGCAATCATCAAACTTAATTAAAAAAGTCATTTAAGCCTTTTCACAGTGAGATCTATGCGATATGGCCGAGAAATGTAATTTTGATTTTAACTCCCAAACCGCTGCGCAGAAGTCAACCAAACTTCACCCATTAGTGTATTTTATCACAATCTAGTAGTTACATGTGGAAATTTGGTTCTAGGACATTTGATTTGAGCGCAATCCTCAAACTTAGGTCAAAAAAGCCATTTAAGCCTTTTCACAGTGAGATCTATGCGATATGGCCGAGAAATGTAATTTTGATGTTAACTCCCAAACCGCTGCGCAGAAGTCAACCAAACTTCACCCAATAGTGTATTGTATCACATTCTAGTAGTTACATTTGAAAATTTCGTTCTAGGACATTTGGTTTGAGCGCAATCCTCAAACTTAGGTCAAAAAAGCCATTTAAGCCTTTTCACAGTGAGATCTATGCGATATGGCCGAGAAATGTAATTTTGATGTTAACTCCCAAACCGCTGCGCAGAAGTCAACCAAACTTCACCCAATAGTGTATTGTATCACAATCTAGTAGTTACATTTGAAAATTTTGTTCTAGGACATTTTGTTTGAACGCAATCATCAAACTTAATTAAAAAAGTCATTTAAGCCTTTTCACAGTGAGGTCTATGCGATATGGCCGAGAAATGTAATTTTGATGTTAACTCCCAAACCGCTGCGCAGAAGTCAACCAAACTTCACCCAATAGTGTATTGTATCACAATCTAGTAGTTACATTTGAAAATTTTGTTCTAGGACATTTTGTTTGAGCGCAATCCTCAAACTTAGGTCAAAAAACCCATTTAAGCCTTTTCACAGTGAGATCTATGCGATATGGCCGAGAAATGTAATTTTGATGTTCACTCCCAAACCGCTGCGCAGAAGTCAACCAAACTTCACCCAATAGTGTATTGTATCACAATCTAGTAGTTACATTTGAAAATTTTGTTCTAGGAAATTTTGTTTGAGCGCAATCATCAAACTTAATTAAAAAAGTCATTTAAGCCTTTTCACAGTGAGATCTATGCGATATGGCCGAGAAATGTAATTTTGATGTTAACTCCCAAACCGCTGCGCAGAAGTCAACCAAACTTCACCCATTAGTGTATTTTATCACAATCTAGTAGTTACATGTGGAAATTTGGTTCTAGGACATTTGATTTGAGCGCAATCCTCAAACTTAGGTCAAAAAAGCCATTTAAGCCTTTTCACAGTGAGATCTATGCGATATGGCCGAGAAATGTAATTTTGATGTTAACTCCCAAACCGCTGCGCAGAAGTCAACCAAACTTCACCCAATAGTGTATTGTATCACATTCTAGTAGTTACATTTGAAAATTTCGTTCTAGGACATTTGGTTTGAGCGCAATCCTCAAACTTAGGTCAAAAAAGCCATTTAAGCCTTTTCACAGTGAGATCTATGCGATATGGCCGAGAAATGTAATTTTGATGTTAACTCCCAAACCGCTGCGCAGAAGTCAACCAAACTTCACCCAATAGTGTATTGTATCACAATCTAGTAGTTACATTTGAAAATTTTGTTCTAGGAAATTTTGTTTGAGCGCAATCATCAAACTTAATTAAAAAAGTCATTTAAGCCTTTTCACAGTGAGATCTATGCGATATGGCCGAGAAATGTAATTTTGGTGTTAACTCCCAAACCGCTGCGCAGAAGTTAACCAAACTTCACCCATTAGTGTATTTTATCACAATCTAGTAGTTACATGTGGAAATTTGGTTCTAGGACATTTGATTTGAGCGCAATCCTCAAACTTAGGTCAAAAAAGCCATTTAAGCCTTTTCACAGTGAGATCTATGCGATATGGCCGAGAAATACAATTTTGATGTTAACTCCCAAACCGCTGCGCAGAAGTCAACCAAACTTCACCCAATAGTGTATTGTATCACAATCTAGTAGTTACATTTAAAAATTTTGTTCTAGGACATTTTGTTTGAACGCAATCATCAAACTTAGGTCAAAAAAGCCATTTAAGCCTTTTCACAGTGAGATCTATGCGATATGGCCGAGAAATGTAATTTTGATGTTAACTCCCAAACCGCTGCGCAGAAGTCAACCAAACTTCACCCATTAGTGTATTGTATCACAATCTAGTAGTTAAATGTGGAAATTTGGTTATAGGACATTTGATTTGAGCGCAATCCTCAAACTTAGGTCAAAAAAGCCATTTAAGCCTTTTCACAGTGAGATCTATGCGATATGGCCGAGAAATGTAATTTTGATGTTAACTCCCAAACCGCTGCGCAGAAGTCAACCAAACTTCACCCAATAGTGTATTGTATCACAATCTAGTAGTTACATTTGAAAATTTTGTTCTAGGAAATTTTGTTTGAGCGCAATCATCAAACTTAATTAAAAAAGTCATTTAAGCCTTTTCACAGTGAGATCTATGCGATATGGCCGAGAAATGTAATTTTGATTTTAACTCCCAAACCGCTGCGCAGAAGTCAACCAAACTTCACCCATTAGTGTATTTTATCACAATCTAGTAGTTACATGTGGAAATTTGGTTCTAGGACATTTGATTTGAGCGCAATCCTCAAACTTAGGTCAAAAAAGCCATTTAAGCCTTTTCACAGTGAGATCTATGCGATATGGCCGAGAAATGTAATTTTGATGTTAACTCCCAAACCGCTGCGCAGAAGTCAACCAAACTTCACCCAATAGTGTATTGTATCACATTCTAGTAGTTACATTTGAAAATTTCGTTCTAGGACATTTGGTTTGAGCGCAATCCTCAAACTTAGGTCAAAAAAGCCATTTAAGCCTTTTCACAGTGAGATCTATGCGATATGGCCGAGAAATGTAATTTTGATGTTAACTCCCAAACCGCTGCGCAGAAGTCAACCAAACTTCACCCAATAGTGTATTGTATCACAATCTAGTAGTTACATTTGAAAATTTTGTTCTAGGACATTTTGTTTGAACGCAATCATCAAACTTAATTAAAAAAGTCATTTAAGCCTTTTCACAGTGAGATCTATGCGATATGGCCGAGAAATGTAATTTTGATGTTAACTCCCAAACCGCTGCGCAGAAGTCAACCAAACTTCACCCAATAGTGTATTGTATCACAATCTAGTAGTTACATTTGAAAATTTTGTTCTAGGACATTTTGTTTGAGCGCAATCCTCAAACTTAGGTCAAAAAAGCCATTTAAGCCTTTTCACAGTGAGATCTATGCGATATGGCCGAGAAATGTAATTTTGATGTTAACTCCCAAACCGCTGCGCAGAAGTCAACCAAACTTCACCCAATAGTGTATTGTATCACAATCTAGTAGTTACATTTGAAAATTTTGTTCTAGGACATTTTGTTTGAACGCAATCATCAAACTTAATTAAAAAAGTCATTTAAGCCTTTTAACAGTGAGATCTATGCGATATGGCCGAGAAATGTAATTTTGATGTTAACTCCCAAACCGCTGCGCAGAAGTCAACCAAACTTCACCCAATAGTGTATTGTATCACAATCTAGTAGTTACATTTGAAAATTTTGTTCTAGGACATTTTGTTTGAACGCAATCATCAAACTTAATTAAAAAAGTCATTTAAGCCTTTTCACAGTGAGATCTATGCGATATGGCCGAGAAATGTAATTTTGATGTTAACTCCCAAACCGCTGCGCAGAAGTCAACCAAACTTCACCCAATAGTGTATTGTATCACAATCTAGTAGTTACATTTGAAAATTTTGTTCTAGGACATTTTGTTTGAGCGCAATCCTCAAACTTAGGTCAAAAAAGCCATTTAAGCCTTTTCACAGTGAGATCTATGCGATATGGCCGAGAAATGTAATTTTGATGTTAACTCCCAAACCGCTGCGCAGAAGTCAACCAAACTTCACCCAATAGTGTATTGTATCACAATCTAGTAGTTACATTTGAAAATTTTGTTCTAGGACATTTTGTTTGAACGCAATCATCAAACTTAATTAAAAAAGTCATTTAAGCCTTTTCACAGTGAGATCTATGCGATATGGCCGAGAAATGTAATTTTGATGTTAACTCCCAAACCGCTGCGCAGAAGTCAACCAAACTTCACCCAATAGTGTATTGTATCACAATCTAGTAGTTACATTTGAAAATTTTGTTCTAGGAAATTTTGTTTGAGCGCAATCATCAAACTTAATTAAAAAAGTCATTTAAGCCTTTTCACAGTGAGATCTATGCGATATGGCCGAGAAATGTAATTTTGATGTTAACTCCCAAACCGCTGCGCAGAAGTCAACCAAACTTCACCCATTAGTGTATTTTATCACAATCTAGTAGTTACATGTGGAAATTTGGTTCTAGGACATTTGATTTGAGCGCAATCCTCAAACTTAGGTCAAAAAAGCCATTTAAGCCTTTTCACAGTGAGATCTATGCGATATGGCCGAGAAATGTAATTTTGATGTTAACTCCCAAACCGCTGCGCAGAAGTCAACCAAACTTCACCCAATAGTGTATTGTATCACAATCTAGTAGTTACATTTAAAAATTTTGTTCTAGGACATTTTGTTTGAACGCAATCATCAAACTTAATTAAAAAAGTCATTTAAGCCTTTTCACAGTGAGATCTATGCGATATGGCCGAGAAATGTAATTTTGATGTTAACTCCCAAACCGCTGCGCAGAAGTCAACCAAACTTCACCCATTAGTGTATTGTATCACAATCTAGTAGTTACATGTGGAAATTTGGTTATAGGACATTTGATTTGAGCGCAATTCTCAAACTTAGGTCAAAAAAGCCATTTAAGCCTTTTCACAGTGAGATCTATGCGATATGGCCGAGAAATGTAATATTGATGTTAACTCCCAAACCGCTGCGCAGAAGTCAACCAAACTTCACCCAATAGTGTATTGTATCACAATCTAGTAGTTACATTTGAAAATTTTGTTCTAGGAAATTTTGTTTGAGCGCAATCATCAAACTTAATTAAAAAAGTCATTTAAGCCTTTTCACAGTGAGATCTATGCGATATGGCCGAGAAATGTAATTTTGATGTTAACTCCCAAACCGCTGCGCAGAAGTCAACCAAACTTCACCCATTAGTGTATTTTATCACAATCTAGTAGTTACATGTGGAAATTTGGTTCTAGGACATTTGATTTGAGCGCAATCCTCAAACTTAGGTCAAAAAAGCCATTTAAGCCTTTTCACAGTGAGATCTATGCGATATGGCCGAGAAATGTAATTTTGATGTTCACTCCCAAACCGCTGCGCAGAAGTCAACCAAACTTCACCCAATAGTGTATTGTATCACAATCTAGTAGTTACATTTGAAAATTTTGTTCTAGGAAATTTTGTTTGAGCGCAATCATCAAACTTAATTAAAAAAGTCATTTAAGCCTTTTCACAGTGAGATCTATGCGATATGGCCGAGAAATGTAATTTTGATGTTAACTCCCAAACCGCTGCGCAGAAGTCAACCAAACTTCACCCATTAGTGAATTTTATCACAATCTAGTAGTTACATGTGGAAATTTGGTTCTAGGACATTTGATTTGAGCGCAATCCTCAAACTTAGGTCAAAAAAGCCATTTAAGCCTTTTCACAGTGAGATCTATGCGATATGGCCGAGAAATGTAATTTTGATGTTAACTCCCAAACCGCTGCGCAGAAGTCAACCAAACTTCACCCAATAGTGTATTGTATCACAATCTAGTAGTTACATTTGAAAATTTTGTTCTAGGAAATTTTGTTTGAGCGCAATCATCAAACTTAATTAAAAAAGTCATTTAAGCCTTTTCACAGTGAGATCTATGCGATATGGCCGAGAAATGTAATTTTGATGTTAACTCCCAAACCGCTGCGCAGAAGTCAACCAAACTTCACCCATTAGTGTATTTTATCACAATCTAGTAGTTACATGTGGAAATTTGGTTCTAGGACATTTGATTTGAGCGCAATCCTCAAACTTAGGTCAAAAAAGCCATTTAAGCCTTTTCACAGTGAGATCTATGCGATATGGCCGAGAAATGTAATTTTGATGTTCACTCCCAAACCGCTGCGCAGAAGTCAACCAAACTTCACCCAATAGTGTATTGTATCACAATCTAGTAGTTACATTTGAAAATTTTGTTCTAGGAAATTTTGTTTGAGCGCAATCATCAAACTTAATTAAAAAAGTCATTTAAGCCTTTTCACAGTGAGATCTATGCGATATGGCCGAGAAATGTAATTTTGATGTTAACTCCCAAACCGCTGCGCAGAAGTCAACCAAACTTCACCCAATAGTGTATTGTATCACAATCTAGTAGTTACATTTGAAAATTTTGTTCTAGGACATTTTGTTTGAACGCAATCATCAAACTTAATTAAAAAAGTCATTTAAGCCTTTTCACAGTGAGATCTATGCGATATGGCCGAGAAATGTAATTTTGATGTTAACTCCCAAACCGCTGCGCAGAAGTCAACCAAACTTCACCCAATAGTGTATTGTATCACAATCTAGTAGTTACATTTGAAAATTTTGTTCTAGGACATTTTGTTTGAGCGCAATCCTCAAACTTAGGTCAAAAAAGCCATTTAAGCCTTTTCACAGTGAGATCTATGCGATATGGCCGAGAAATGTAATTTTGATGTTAACTCCCAAACCGCTGCGCAGAAGTCAACCAAACTTCACCCAATAGTGTATTGTATCACAATCTAGTAGTTACATTTGAAAATTTTGTTCTAGGACATTTTGTTTGAACGCAATCATCAAACTTAATTAAAAAAGTCATTTAAGCCTTTTAACAGTGAGATCTATGCGATATGGCCGAGAAATGTAATTTTGATGTTAACTCCCAAACCGCTGCGCAGAAGTCAACCAAACTTCACCCAATAGTGTATTGTATCACAATCTAGTAGTTACATTTGAAAATTTTGTTCTAGGACATTTTGTTTGAACGCAATCATCAAACTTAATTAAAAAAGTCATTTAAGCCTTTTCACAGTGAGATCTATGCGATATGGCCGAGAAATGTAATTTTGATGTTAACTCCCAAACCGCTGCGCAGAAGTCAACCAAACTTCACCCAATAGTGTATTGTATCACAATCTAGTAGTTACATTTGAAAATTTTGTTCTAGGACATTTTGTTTGAGCGCAATCCTCAAACTTAGGTCAAAAAAGCCATTTAAGCCTTTTCACAGTGAGATCTATGCGATATGGCCGAGAAATGTAATTTTGATGTTAACTCCCAAACCGCTGCGCAGAAGTCAACCAAACTTCACCCAATAGTGTATTGTATCACAATCTAGTAGTTACATTTGAAAATTTTGTTCTAGGACATTTTGTTTGAACGCAATCATCAAACTTAATTAAAAAAGTCATTTAAGCCTTTTCACAGTGAGATCTATGCGATATGGCCGAGAAATGTAATTTTGATGTTAACTCCCAAACCGCTGCGCAGAAGTCAACCAAACTTCACCCAATAGTGTATTGTATCACAATCTAGTAGTTACATTTGAAAATTTTGTTCTAGGAAATTTTGTTTGAGCGCAATCATCAAACTTAATTAAAAAAGTCATTTAAGCCTTTTCACAGTGAGATCTATGCGATATGGCCGAGAAATGTAATTTTGATGTTAACTCCCAAACCGCTGCGCAGAAGTCAACCAAACTTCACCCATTAGTGTATTTTATCACAATCTAGTAGTTACATGTGGAAATTTGGTTCTAGGACATTTGATTTGAGCGCAATCCTCAAACTTAGGTCAAAAAAGCCATTTAAGCCTTTTCACAGTGAGATCTATGCGATATGGCCGAGAAATGTAATTTTGATGTTAACTCCCAAACCGCTGCGCAGAAGTCAACCAAACTTCACCCAATAGTGTATTGTATCACAATCTAGTAGTTACATTTAAAAATTTTGTTCTAGGACATTTTGTTTGAACGCAATCATCAAACTTAATTAAAAAAGTCATTTAAGCCTTTTCACAGTGAGATCTATGCGATATGGCCGAGAAATGTAATTTTGATGTTAACTCCCAAACCGCTGCGCAGAAGTCAACCAAACTTCACCCATTAGTGTATTGTATCACAATCTAGTAGTTACATGTGGAAATTTGGTTATAGGACATTTGATTTGAGCGCAATTCTCAAACTTAGGTCAAAAAAGCCATTTAAGCCTTTTCACAGTGAGATCTATGCGATATGGCCGAGAAATGTAATATTGATGTTAACTCCCAAACCGCTGCGCAGAAGTCAACCAAACTTCACCCAATAGTGTATTGTATCACAATCTAGTAGTTACATTTGAAAATTTTGTTCTAGGAAATTTTGTTTGAGCGCAATCATCAAACTTAATTAAAAAAGTCATTTAAGCCTTTTCACAGTGAGATCTATGCGATATGGCCGAGAAATGTAATTTTGATGTTAACTCCCAAACCGCTGCGCAGAAGTCAACCAAACTTCACCCATTAGTGTATTTTATCACAATCTAGTAGTTACATGTGGAAATTTGGTTCTAGGACATTTGATTTGAGCGCAATCCTCAAACTTAGGTCAAAAAAGCCATTTAAGCCTTTTCACAGTGAGATCTATGCGATATGGCCGAGAAATGTAATTTTGATGTTCACTCCCAAACCGCTGCGCAGAAGTCAACCAAACTTCACCCAATAGTGTATTGTATCACAATCTAGTAGTTACATTTGAAAATTTTGTTCTAGGAAATTTTGTTTGAGCGCAATCATCAAACTTAATTAAAAAAGTCATTTAAGCCTTTTCACAGTGAGATCTATGCGATATGGCCGAGAAATGTAATTTTGATGTTAACTCCCAAACCGCTGCGCAGAAGTCAACCAAACTTCACCCATTAGTGAATTTTATCACAATCTAGTAGTTACATGTGGAAATTTGGTTCTAGGACATTTGATTTGAGCGCAATCCTCAAACTTAGGTCAAAAAAGCCATTTAAGCCTTTTCACAGTGAGATCTATGCGATATGGCCGAGAAATGTAATTTTGATGTTCACTCCCAAACCGCTGCGCAGAAGTCAACCAAACTTCACCCAATAGTGTATTGTATCACAATCTAGTAGTTACATTTGAAAATTTTGTTCTAGGAAATTTTGTTTGAGCGCAATCATCAAACTTAATTAAAAAAGTCATTTAAGCCTTTTCACAGTGAGATCTATGCGATATGGCCGAGAAATGTAATTTTGATGTTAACTCCCAAACCGCTGCGCAGAAGTCAACCAAACTTCACCCATTAGTGAATTTTATCACAATCTAGTAGTTACATGTGGAAATTTGGTTCTAGGACATTTGATTTGAGCGCAATCCTCAAACTTAGGTCAAAAAAGCCATTTAAGCCTTTTCACAGTGAGATCTATGCGATATGGCCGAGAAATGTAATTTTGATGTTAACTCCCAAACCGCTGCGCAGAAGTCAACCAAACTTCACCCAATAGTGTATTGTATCACAATCTAGTAGTTACATTTGAAAATTTTGTTCTAGGAAATTTTGTTTGAGCGCAATCATCAAACTTAATTAAAAAAGTCATTTAAGCCTTTTCACAGTGAGATCTATGCGATATGGCCGAGAAATGTAATTTTGATGTTAACTCCCAAACCGCTGCGCAGAAGTCAACCAAACTTCACCCATTAGTGTATTTTATCACAATCTAGTAGTTACATGTGGAAATTTGGTTCTAGGACATTTGATTTGAGCGCAATCCTCAAACTTAGGTCAAAAAAGCCATTTAAGCCTTTTCACAGTGAGATCTATGCGATATGGCCGAGAAATGTAATTTTGATGTTCACTCCCAAACCGCTGCGCAGAAGTCAACCAAACTTCACCCAATAGTGTATTGTATCACAATCTAGTAGTTACATTTGAAAATTTTGTTCTAGGAAATTTTGTTTGAGCGCAATCATCAAACTTAATTAAAAAAGTCATTTAAGCCTTTTCACAGTGAGATCTATGCGATATGGCCGAGAAATGTAATTTTGATGTTAACTCCCAAACCGCTGCGCAGAAGTCAACCAAACTTCACCCATTAGTGTATTTTATCACAATCTAGTAGTTACAAATGGAAATTTGGTTCTAGGACATTTGATTTGAGCGCAATCCTCAAACTTAGGTCAAAAAAGCCATTTAAGCCTTTTCACAGTGAGATCTATGCGATATGGCCGAGAAATGTAATTTTGATGTTAACTCCCAAACCGCTGCGCAGAAGTCAACCAAACTTCACCCAATAGTGTATTGTATCACATTCTAGTAGTTACATTTGAAAATTTCGTTCTAGGACATTTGGTTTGAGCGCAATCCTCAAACTTAGGTCAAAAAAGCCATTTAAGCCTTTTCACAGTGAGATCTATGCGATATGGCCGAGAAATGTAATTTTGATGTTAACTCCCAAACCGCTGCGCAGAAGTCAACCAAACTTCACCCAATAGTGTATTGTATCACAATCTAGTAGTTACATTTGAAAATTTTGTTCTAGGAAATTTTGTTTGAGCGCAATCATCAAACTTAATTAAAAAAGTCATTTAAGCCTTTTCACAGTGAGATCTATGCGATATGGCCGAGAAATGTAATTTTGATGTTAACTCCCAAACCGCTGCGCAGAAGTTAACCAAACTTCACCCATTAGTGTATTTTATCACAATCTAGTAGTTACATGTGGAAATTTGGTTCTAGGACATTTGATTTGAGCGCAATCCTCAAACTTAGGTCAAAAAAGCCATTTAAGCCTTTTCACAGTGAGATCTATGCGATATGGCCGAGAAATGTAATTTTGATGTTAACTCCCAAACCGCTGCGCAGAAGTCAACCAAACTTCACCCAATAGTGTATTGTATCACATTCTAGTAGTTACATTTGAAAATTTCGTTCTAGGACATTTGGTTTGAGCGCAATCCTCAAACTTAGGTCAAAAAAGCCATTTAAGCCTTTTCACAGTGAGATCTATGCGATATGGCCGAGAAATGTAATTTTGATGTTAACTCCCAAACCGCTGCGCAGAAGTCAACCAAACTTCACCCAATAGTGTATTGTATCACAATCTAGTAGTTACATTTGAAAATTTTGTTCTAGGAAATTTTGTTTGAGCGCAATCATCAAACTTAGGTCAAAAAAGCCATTTAAGCCTTTTCACAGTGAGATCTATGCGATATGGCCGAGAAATGTAATTTTGATGTTAACTCCCAAACCGCTGCGCAGAAGTCAACCAAACTTCACCCAATAGTGTATTGTATCACAATCTAGTAGTTACATTTAAAAATTTTGTTCTAGGACATTTTGTTTGAACGCAATCATCAAACTTAATTAAAAAAGTCATTTAAGCCTTTTCACAGTGAGATCTATGCGATATGGCCGAGAAATGTAATTTTGATGTTAACTCCCAAACCGCTGCGCAGAAGTCAACCAAACTTCACCCAATAGTGTATTGTATCACAATCTAGTAGTTACATTTGAAAATTTTGTTCTAGGACATTTTGTTTGAACGCAATCATCAAACTTAATTAAAAAAGTCATTTAAGCCTTTTCACAGTGAGATCTATGCGATATGGCCGAGAAATGTAATTTTGATGTTAACTCCCAAACCGCTGCGCAGAAGTCAACCAAACTTCACCCATTAGTGTATTTTATCACAATCTAGTAGTTACATGTGGAAATTTGGTTCTAGGACATTTGATTTGAGCGCAATCCTCAAACTTAGGTCAAAAAAGCCATTTAAGCCTTTTCACAGTGAGATCTATGCGATATGGCCGAGAAATGTAATTTTGATGTTCACTCCCAAACCGCTGCGCAGAAGTCAACCAAACTTCACCCAATAGTGTATTGTATCACAATCTAGTAGTTACATTTGAAAATTTTGTTCTAGGAAATTTTGTTTGAGCGCAATCATCAAACTTAATTAAAAAAGTCATTTAAGCCTTTTCACAGTGAGATCTATGCGATATGGCCGAGAAATGTAATTTTGATGTTAACTCCCAAACCGCTGCGCAGAAGTCAACCAAACTTCACCCATTAGTGAATTTTATCACAATCTAGTAGTTACATGTGGAAATTTGGTTCTAGGACATTTGATTTGAGCGCAATCCTCAAACTTAGGTCAAAAAAGCCATTTAAGCCTTTTCACAGTGAGATCTATGCGATATGGCCGAGAAATGTAATTTTGATGTTAACTCCCAAACCGCTGCGCAGAAGTCAACCAAACTTCACCCAATAGTGTATTGTATCACAATCTAGTAGTTACATTTGAAAATTTTGTTCTAGGAAATTTTGTTTGAGCGCAATCATCAAACTTAATTAAAAAAGTCATTTAAGCCTTTTCACAGTGAGATCTATGCGATATGGCCGAGAAATGTAATTTTGATGTTAACTCCCAAACCGCTGCGCAGAAGTCAACCAAACTTCACCCATTAGTGTATTTTATCACAATCTAGTAGTTACATGTGGAAATTTGGTTCTAGGACATTTGATTTGAGCGCAATCCTCAAACTTAGGTCAAAAAAGCCATTTAAGCCTTTTCACAGTGAGATCTATGCGATATGGCCGAGAAATGTAATTTTGATGTTCACTCCCAAACCGCTGCGCAGAAGTCAACCAAACTTCACCCAATAGTGTATTGTATCACAATCTAGTAGTTACATTTGAAAATTTTGTTCTAGGAAATTTTGTTTGAGCGCAATCATCAAACTTAATTAAAAAAGTCATTTAAGCCTTTTCACAGTGAGATCTATGCGATATGGCCGAGAAATGTAATTTTGATGTTAACTCCCAAACCGCTGCGCAGAAGTCAACCAAACTTCACCCATTAGTGTATTTTATCACAATCTAGTAGTTACAAATGGAAATTTGGTTCTAGGACATTTGATTTGAGCGCAATCCTCAAACTTAGGTCAAAAAAGCCATTTAAGCCTTTTCACAGTGAGATCTATGCGATATGGCCGAGAAATGTAATTTTGATGTTAACTCCCAAACCGCTGCGCAGAAGTCAACCAAACTTCACCCAATAGTGTATTGTATCACATTCTAGTAGTTACATTTGAAAATTTCGTTCTAGGACATTTGGTTTGAGCGCAATCCTCAAACTTAGGTCAAAAAAGCCATTTAAGCCTTTTCACAGTGAGATCTATGCGATATGGCCGAGAAATGTAATTTTGATGTTAACTCCCAAACCGCTGCGCAGAAGTCAACCAAACTTCACCCAATAGTGTATTGTATCACAATCTAGTAGTTACATTTGAAAATTTTGTTCTAGGAAATTTTGTTTGAGCGCAATCATCAAACTTAATTAAAAAAGTCATTTAAGCCTTTTCACAGTGAGATCTATGCGATATGGCCGAGAAATGTAATTTTGATGTTAACTCCCAAACCGCTGCGCAGAAGTTAACCAAACTTCACCCATTAGTGTATTTTATCACAATCTAGTAGTTACATGTGGAAATTTGGTTCTAGGACATTTGATTTGAGCGCAATCCTCAAACTTAGGTCAAAAAAGCCATTTAAGCCTTTTCACAGTGAGATCTATGCGATATGGCCGAGAAATGTAATTTTGATGTTAACTCCCAAACCGCTGCGCAGAAGTCAACCAAACTTCACCCAATAGTGTATTGTATCACATTCTAGTAGTTACATTTGAAAATTTCGTTCTAGGACATTTGGTTTGAGCGCAATCCTCAAACTTAGGTCAAAAAAGCCATTTAAGCCTTTTCACAGTGAGATCTATGCGATATGGCCGAGAAATGTAATTTTGATGTTAACTCCCAAACCGCTGCGCAGAAGTCAACCAAACTTCACCCAATAGTGTATTGTATCACAATCTAGTAGTTACATTTGAAAATTTTGTTCTAGGAAATTTTGTTTGAGCGCAATCATCAAACTTAGGTCAAAAAAGCCATTTAAGCCTTTTCACAGTGAGATCTATGCGATATGGCCGAGAAATGTAATTTTGATGTTAACTCCCAAACCGCTGCGCAGAAGTTAACCAAACTTCACCCATTAGTGTATTTTATCACAATCTAGTAGTTACATGTGGAAATTTGGTTCTAGGACATTTGATTTGAGCGCAATCCTCAAACTTAGGTCAAAAAAGCCATTTAAGCCTTTTCACAGTGAGATCTATGCGATATGGCCGAGAAATGTAATTTTGATGTTAACTCCCAAACCGCTGCGCAGAAGTCAACCAAACTTCACCCAATAGTGTATTGTATCACATTCTAGTAGTTACATTTGAAAATTTCGTTCTAGGACATTTGGTTTGAGCGCAATCCTCAAACTTAGGTCAAAAAAGCCATTTAAGCCTTTTCACAGTGAGATCTATGCGATATGGCCGAGAAATGTAATTTTGATGTTAACTCCCAAACCGCTGCGCAGAAGTCAACCAAACTTCACCCAATAGTGTATTGTATCACAATCTAGTAGTTACATTTGAAAATTTTGTTCTAGGAAATTTTGTTTGAGCGCAATCATCAAACTTAGGTCAAAAAAGCCATTTAAGCCTTTTCACAGTGAGATCTATGCGATATGGCCGAGAAATGTAATTTTGATGTTAACTCCCAAACCGCTGCGCAGAAGTCAACCAAACTTCACCCAATAGTGTATTGTATCACAATCTAGTAGTTACATTTAAAAATTTTGTTCTAGGACATTTTGTTTGAACGCAATCATCAAACTTAATTAAAAAAGTCATTTAAGCCTTTTCACAGTGAGATCTATGCGATATGGCCGAGAAATGTAATTTTGATGTTAACTCCCAAACCGCTGCGCAGAAGTCAACCAAACTTCACCCAATAGTGTATTGTATCACAATCTAGTAGTTACATTTGAAAATTTTGTTCTAGGACATTTTGTTTGAACGCAATCATCAAACTTAATTAAAAAAGTCATTTAAGCCTTTTCACAGTGAGATCTATGCGATATGGCCGAGAAATGTAATTTTGATGTTAACTCCCAAACCGCTGCGCAGAAGTCAACCAAACTTCACCCAATAGTGTATTGTATCACAATCTAGTAGTTACATTTGAAAATTTTGTTCTAGGAAATTTTGTTTGAGCGCAATCATCAAACTTAATTAAAAAAGTCATTTAAGCCTTTTCACAGTGAGATCTATGCGATATGGCCGAGAAATGTAATTTTGATGTTAACTCCCAAACCGCTGCGCAGAAGTCAACCAAACTTCACCCATTAGTGTATTTTATCACAATCTAGTAGTTACATGTGGAAATTTGGTTCTAGGACATTTGATTTGAGCGCAATCCTCAAACTTAGGTCAAAAAAGCCATTTAAGCCTTTTCACAGTGAGATCTATGCGATATGGCCGAGAAATGTAATTTTGATGTTAACTCCCAAACCGCTGCGCAGAAGTCAACCAAACTTCACCCAATAGTGTATTGTATCACAATCTAGTAGTTACATTTAAAAATTTTGTTCTAGGACATTTTGTTTGAACGCAATCATCAAACTTAATTAAAAAAGTCATTTAAGCCTTTTCACAGTGAGATCTATGCGATATGGCCGAGAAATGTAATTTTGATGTTAACTCCCAAACCGCTGCGCAGAAGTCAACCAAACTTCACCCATTAGTGTATTGTATCACAATCTAGTAGTTACATGTGGAAATTTGGTTATAGGACATTTGATTTGAGCGCAATTCTCAAACTTAGGTCAAAAAAGCCATTTAAGCCTTTTCACAGTGAGATCTATGCGATATGGCCGAGAAATGTAATATTGATGTTAACTCCCAAACCGCTGAGCAGAAGTCAACCAAACTTCACCCAATAGTGTATTGTATCACAATCTAGTAGTTACATTTGAAAATTTTGTTCTAGGACATTTTGTTTGAACGCAATCATCAAACTTAATTAAAAAAGTCATTTAAGCCTTTTCACAGTGAGATCTATGCGATATGGCCGAGAAATGTAATTTTGATGTTAACTCCCAAACCGCTGCGCAGAAGTCAACCAAACTTCACCCAATAGTGTATTGTATCACAATCTAGTAGTTACATTTGAAAATTTTGTTCTAGGAAATTTTGTTTGAGCGCAATCATCAAACTTAATTAAAAAAGTCATTTAAGCCTTTTCACAGTGAGATCTATGCGATATGGCCGAGAAATGTAATTTTGATGTTAACTCCCAAACCGCTGCGCAGAAGTCAACCAAACTTCACCCATTAGTGTATTTTATCACAATCTAGTAGTTACATGTGGAAATTTGGTTCTAGGACATTTGATTTGAGCGCAATCCTCAAACTTAGGTCAAAAAAGCCATTTAAGCCTTTTCACAGTGAGATCTATGCGATATGGCCGAGAAATGTAATTTTGATGTTAACTCCCAAACCGCTGCGCAGAAGTCAACAAAACTTCACCCAATAGTGTATTGTATCACAATCTAGTAGTTACATTTAAAAATTTTGTTCTAGGACATTTTGTTTGAACGCAATCATCAAACTTAATTAAAAAAGTCATTTAAGCCTTTTCACAGTGAGATCTATGCGATATGGCCGAGAAATGTAATTTTGATGTTAACTCCCAAACCGCTGCGCAGAAGTCAACCAAACTTCACCCATTAGTGTATTGTATCACAATCTAGTAGTTACATGTGGAAATTTGGTTATAGGACATTTGATTTGAGCGCAATTCTCAAACTTAGGTCAAAAAAGCCATTTAAGCCTTTTCACAGTGAGATCTATGCGATATGGCCGAGAAATGTAATATTGATGTTAACTCCCAAACCGCTGAGCAGAAGTCAACCAAACTTCACCCAATAGTGTATTGTATCACAATCTAGTAGTTACATTTGAAAATTTTGTTCTAGGAAATTTTGTTTGAGCGCAATCATCAAACTTAATTAAAAAAGTCATTTAAGCCTTTTCACAGTGAGATCTATGCGATATGGCCGAGAAATGTAATTTTGATGTTAACTCCCAAACCGCTGCGCAGAAGTCAACCAAACTTCACCCATTAGTGTATTTTATCACAATCTAGTAGTTACATGTGGAAATTTGGTTCTAGGACATTTGATTTGAGCGCAATCCTCAAACTTAGGTCAAAAAACCCATTTAAGCCTTTTCACAGTGAGATCTATGCGATATGGCCGAGAAATGTAATTTTGATGTTCACTCCCAAACCGCTGCGCAGAAGTCAACCAAACTTCACCCAATAGTGTATTGTATCACAATCTAGTAGTTACATTTGAAAATTTTGTTCTAGGAAATTTTGTTTGAGCGCAATCATCAAACTTAATTAAAAAAGTCATTTAAGCCTTTTCACAGTGAGATCTATGCGATATGGCCGAGAAATGTAATTTTGATGTTAACTCCCAAACCGCTGCGCAGAAGTCAACCAAACTTCACCCATTAGTGTATTTTATCACAATCTAGTAGTTACATGTGGAAATTTGGTTCTAGGACATTTGATTTGAGCGCAATCCTCAAACTTAGGTCAAAAAAGCCATTTAAGCCTTTTCACAGTGAGATCTATGCGATATGGCCGAGAAATGTAATTTTGATGTTAACTCCCAAACCGCTGCGCAGAAGTCAACCAAACTTCACCCAATAGTGTATTGTATCACATTCTAGTAGTTACATTTGAAAATTTCGTTCTAGGACATTTGGTTTGAGCGCAATCCTCAAACTTAGGTCAAAAAAGCCATTTAAGCCTTTTCACAGTGAGATCTATGCGATATGGCCGAGAAATGTAATTTTGATGATAACTCCCAAACCGCTGCGCAGAAGTCAACCAAACTTCACCCAATAGTGTATTGTATCACAATCTAGTAGTTACATTTGAAAATTTTGTTCTAGGACATTTTGTTTGAACGCAATCATCAAACTTAATTAAAAAAGTCATTTAAGCCTTTTCACAGTGAGATCTATGCGATATGGCCGAGAAATGTAATTTTGATGTTAACTCCCAAACCGCTGCGCAGAAGTCAACCAAACTTCACCCAATAGTGTATTGTATCACAATCTAGTAGTTACATTTGAAAATTTTGTTCTAGGACATTTGGTTTGAGCGCAATCCTCAAACTTAGGTCAAAAAAGCCATTTAAGCCTTTTCACAGTGAGATCTATGCGATATGGCCGAGAAATGTAATTTTGATGTTAACTCCCAAACCGCTGCGCAGAAGTCAACCAAACTTCACCCAATAGTGTATTGTATCACATTCTAGTAGTTACATTTGAAAATTTCGTTCTAGGAAATTTTGTTTGAGCGCAATCATCAAACTTAATTAAAAAAGTCATTTAAGCCTTTTCACAGTGAGATCTATGCGATATGGCCGAGAAATGTAATTTTGATGTTAACTCCCAAACCGCTGCGCAGAAGTCAACCAAACTTCACCCATTAGTGTATTTTATCACAATCTAGTAGTTACATGTGGAAATTTGGTTCTAGGACATTTGATTTGAGCGCAATCCTCAAACTTAGGTCAAAAAAGCCATTTAAGCCTTTTCACAGTGAGATCTATGCGATATGGCCGAGAAATGTAATTTTGATGTTAACTCCCAAACCGCTGCGCAGAAGTCAACCAAACTTCACCCAATAGTGTATTGTATCACAATCTAGTAGTTACATTTAAAAATTTTGTTCTAGGACATTTTGTTTGAACGCAATCATCAAACTTAATTAAAAAAGTCATTTAAGCCTTTTCACAGTGAGATCTATGCGATATGGCCGAGAAATGTAATTTTGATGTTAACTCCCAAACCGCTGCGCAGAAGTCAACCAAACTTCACCCATTAGTGTATTGTATCACAATCTAGTAGTTACATGTGGAAATTTGGTTATAGGACATTTGATTTGAGCGCAATCCTCAAACTTAGGTCAAAAAAGCCATTTAAACCTTTTCACAGTGAGATCTATGCGATATGGCCGAGAAATGTAATTTTGATGTTAACTCCCAAACCGCTGCGCAGAAGTCAACCAAACTTCACCCAATAGTGTATTGTATCACAATCTAGTAGTTACATTTGAAAATTTTGTTCTAGGAAATTTTGTTTGAGCGCAATCATCAAACTTAATTAAAAAAGTCATTTAAGCCTTTTCACAGTGAGATCTATGCGATATGGCCGAGAAATGTAATTTTGATGTTAACTCCCAAACCGCTGCGCAGAAGTCAACCAAACTTCACCCATTAGTGTATTTTATCACAATCTAGTAGTTACATGTGGAAATTTGGTTCTAGGACATTTGATTTGAGCGCAATCCTCAAACTTAGGTCAAAAAAGCCATTTAAGCCTTTTCACAGTGAGATCTATGCGATATGGCCGAGAAATGTAATTTTGATGTTCACTCCCAAACCGCTGCGCAGAAGTCAACCAAACTTCACCCAATAGTGTATTGTATCACAATCTAGTAGTTACATTTGAAAATTTTGTTCTAGGAAATTTTGTTTGAGCGCAATCATCAAACTTAATTAAAAAAGTCATTTAAGCCTTTTCACAGTGAGATCTATGCGATATGGCCGAGAAATGTAATTTTGATGTTAACTCCCAAACCGCTGCGCAGAAGTCAACCAAACTTCACCCATTAGTGTATTGTATCACAATCTAGTAGTTACAAATGGAAATTTGGTTCTAGGACATTTGATTTGAGCGCAATCCTCAAACTTAGGTCAAAAAAGCCATTTAAGCCTTTTCACAGTGAGATCTATGCGATATGGCCGAGAAATGTAATTTTGATGTTAACTCCCAAACCGCTGCGCAGAAGTCAACCAAACTTCACCCAATAGTGTATTGTATCACATTCTAGTAGTTACATTTGAAAATTTCGTTCTAGGACATTTGGTTTGAGCGCAATCCTCAAACTTAGGTCAAAAAAGCCATTGAAGCCTTTTCACAGTGAGATCTATGCGATATGGCCGAGAAATGTAATTTTGATGTTAACTCCCAAACCGCTGCGCAGAAGTCAACCAAACTTCACCCAATAGTGTATTGTATCACAATCTAGTAGTTACATTTGAAAATTTTGTTCTAGGAAATTTTGTTTGAGCGCAATCATCAAACTTAATTAAAAAAGTCATTTAAGCCTTTTCACAGTGAGATCTGTGCGATATGGCCGAGAAATGTAATTTTGATGTTAACTCCCAAACCGCTGCGCAGAAGTTAACCAAACTTCACCCATTAGTGTATTTTATCACAATCTAGTAGTTACATGTGGAAATTTGGTTCTAGGACATTTGATTTGAGCGCAATCCTCAAACTTAGGTCAAAAAAGCCATTTAAGCCTTTTCACAGTGAGATCTATGCGATATGGCCGAGAAATGTAATTTTGATGTTAACTCCCAAACCGCTGCGCAGAAGTCAACCAAACTTCACCCATTAGTGTATTGTATCACAATCTAGTAGTTACATTTGAAAATTTCGTTCTAGGACATTTGGTTTGAGCGCAATCCTCAAACTTAGGTCAAAAAAGCCATTTAAGCCTTTTCACAGTGAATCTATGCGATATGGCCGAGAAATGTAATTTTGATGTTAACTCCCAAACCGCTGCGCAGAAGTCAACCAAACTTCACCCAATAGTGTATTGTATCACAATCTAGTAGTTACATTTGAAAATTTTGTTCTAGGAAATTTTGTTTGAGCGCAATCATCAAACTTAGGTCAAAAAAGCCATTTAAGCCTTTTCACAGTGAGATCTATGCGATATGGCCGAGAAATGTAATTTTGATGTTAACTCCCAAACCGCTGCGCAGAAGTCAACCAAACTTCACCCAATAGTGTATTGTATCACAATCTAGTAGTTACATTTAAAAATTTTGTTCTAGGACATTTTGTTTGAACGCAATCATCAAACTTAATTAAAAAAGTCATTTAAGCCTTTTCACAGTGAGATCTATGCGATATGGCCGAGAAATGTAATTTTGATGTTAACTCCCAAACCGCTGCGCAGAAGTCAACCAAACTTCACCCATTAGTGTATTGTATCACAATCTAGTAGTTACATGTGGAAATTTGGTTATAGGACATTTGATTTGAGCGCAATCCTCAAACTTAGGTCAAAAAAGCCATTTAAGCCTTTTCACAGTGAGATCTATGCGATATGGCCGAGAAATGTAATTTTGATGTTAACTCCCAAACCGCTGCGCAGAAGTCAACCAAACTTCACCCAATAGTGTATTGTATCACAATCTAGTAGTTACATTTGAAAATTTTGTTCTAGGAATTTTTTTTTGAGCGCAATCATCAAACTTAATTAAAAAAGTCATTTAAGCCTTTTCACAGTGAGATCTATGCGATATGGCCGAGAAATGTAATTTTGATTTTAACTCCCAAACCGCTGCGCAGAAGTCAACCAAACTTCACCCATTAGTGTATTTTATCACAATCTAGTAGTTACATGTGGAAATTTGGTTCTAGGACATTTGATTTGAGCGCAATCCTCAAACTTAGGTCAAAAAAGCCATTTAAGCCTTTTCACAGTGAGATCTATGCGATATGGCCGAGAAATGTAATTTTGATGTTAACTCCCAAACCGCTGCGCAGAAGTCAACCAAACTTCACCCAATAGTGTATTGTATCACATTCTAGTAGTTACATTTGAAAATTTCGTTCTAGGACATTTGGTTTGAGCGCAATCCTCAAACTTAGGTCAAAAAAGCCATTTAAGCCTTTTCACAGTGAGATCTATGCGATATGGCCGAGAAAAGTAATTTTGATGTTAACTCCCAAACCGCTGCGCAGAAGTCAACCAAACTTCACCCAATAGTGTATTGTATCACAATCTAGTAGTTACATTTGAAAATTTTGTTCTAGGACATTTTGTTTGAACGCAATCATCAAACTTAATTAAAAAAGTCATTTAAGCCTTTTCACAGTGAGATCTATGCGATATGGCCGAGAAATGTAATTTTGATGTTAACTCCCAAACCGCTGCGCAGAAGTCAACCAAACTTCACCCAATAGTGTATTGTATCACAATCTAGTAGTTACATTTGAAAATTTTGTTCTAGGACATTTTGTTTGAGCGCAATCCTCAAACTTAGGTCAAAAAAGCCATTTAAGCCTTTTCACAGTGAGATCTATGCGATATGGCCGAGAAATGTAATTTTGATGTTAACTCCCAAACCGCTGCGCAGAAGTCAACCAAACTTCACCCAATAGTGTATTGTATCACAATCTAGTAGTTACATTTGAAAATTTTGTTCTAGGACATTTTGTTTGAACGCAATCATCAAACTTAATTAAAAAAGTCATTTAAGCCTTTTCACAGTGAGATCTATGCGATATGGCCGAGAAATGTAATTTTGATGTTAACTCCCAAACCGCTGCGCAGAAGTCAACCAAACTTCACCCAATAGTGTATTGTATCACAATCTAGTAGTTACATTTGAAAATTTTGTTCTAGGAAATTTTGTTTGAGCGCAATCATCAAACTTAATTAAAAAAGTCATTTAAGCCTTTTCACAGTGAGATCTATGCGATATGGCCGAGAAATGTAATTTTGATGTTAACTCCCAAACCGCTGCGCAGAAGTCAACCAAACTTCACCCATTAGTGTATTTTATCACAATCTAGTAGTTACATGTGGAAATTTGGTTCTAGGACATTTGATTTGAGCGCAATCCTCAAACTTAGGTCAAAAAAGCCATTTAAGCCTTTTCACAGTGAGATCTATGCGATATGGCCGAGAAATGTAATTTTGATGTTAACTCCCAAACCGCTGCGCAGAAGTCAACCAAACTTCACCCAATAGTGTATTGTATCACAATCTAGTAGTTACATTTGAAAATTTTGTTCTAGGACATTTTGTTTGAACGCAATCATCAAACTTAATTAAAAAAGTCATTTAAGCCTTTTCACAGTGAGATCTATGCGATATGGCCGAGAAATGTAATTTTGATGTTAACTCCCAAACCGCTGCGCAGAAGTCAACCAAACTTCACCCAATAGTGTATTGTATCACAATCTAGTAGTTACATTTGAAAATTTTGTTCTAGGACATTTTGTTTGAACGCAATCATCAAACTTAATTAAAAAAGTCATTTAAGCCTTTTCACAGTGAGATCTATGCGATATGGCCGAGAAATGTAATTTTGATGTTAACTCCCAAACCGCTGCGCAGAAGTCAACCAAACTTCACCCAATAGTGTATTGTATCACAATCTAGTAGTTACATTTGAAAATTTTGTTCTAGGACATTTTGTTTGAGCGCAATCCTCAAACTTAGGTCAAAAAAGCCATTTAAGCCTTTTCACAGTGAGATCTATGCGATATGGCCGAGAAATGTAATTTTGATGTTAACTCCCAAACCGCTGCGCAGAAGTCAACCAAACTTCACCCATTAGTGTATTGTATCACAATCTAGTAGTTACAAATGGAAATTTGGTTCTAGGACATTTGATTTGAGCGCAATCCTCAAACTTAGGTCAAAAAAGCCATTTAAGCCTTTTCACAGTGAGATCTATGCGATATGGCCGAGAAATGTAATTTTGATGTTAACTCCCAAACCGCTGCGCAGAAGTCAACCAAACTTCACCCAATAGTGTATTGTATCACATTCTAGTAGTTACATTAGAAAATTTCGTTCTAGGACATTTGGTTTGAGCGCAATCCTCAAACTTAGGTCAAAAAAGCCATTTAAGCCTTTTCACAGTGAGATCTATGCGATATGGCCGAGAAATGTAATTTTGATGTTAACTCCCAAACCGCTGCGCAGAAGTCAACCAAACTTCACCCAATAGTGTATTGTATCACAATCTAGTAGTTACATTTGAAAATTTTGTTCTAGGAAATTTTGTTTGAGCGCAATCATCAAACTTAATTAAAAAAGTCATTTAAGCCTTTTCACAGTGAGATCTGTGCGATATGGCCGAGAAATGTAATTTTGATGTTAACTCCCAAACCGCTGCGCAGAAGTTAACCAAACTTCACCCATTAGTGTATTTTATCACAATCTAGTAGTTACATGTGGAAATTTGGTTCTAGGACATTTGATTTGAGCGCAATCCTCAAACTTAGGTCAAAAAAGCCATTTAAGCCTTTTCACAGTGAGATCTATGCGATATGGCCGAGAAATGTAATTTTGATGTTAACTCCCAAACCGCTGCGCAGAAGTCAACCAAACTTCACCCAATAGTGTATTGTATCACAATCTAGTAGTTACATTTGAAAATTTTGTTCTAGGACATTTTGTTTGAACGCAATCATCAAACTTAATTAAAAAAGTCATTTAAGCCTTTTCACAGTGAGATCTATGCGATATGGCCGAGAAATGTAATTTTGATGTTAACTCCCAAACCGCTGCGCAGAAGTCAACCAAACTTCACCCAATAGTGTATTGTATCACAATCTAGTAGTTACATTTGAAAATTTTGTTCTAGGACATTTTGTTTGAGCGCAATCCTCAAACTTAGGTCAAAAAAGCCATTTAAGCCTTTTCACAGTGAGATCTATGCGATATGGCCGAGAAATGTAATTTTGATGTTAACTCCCAAACCGCTGCGCAGAAGTCAACCAAACTTCACCCATTAGTGTATTGTATCACAATCTAGTAGTTACAAATGGAAATTTGGTTCTAGGACATTTGATTTGAGCGCAATCCTCAAACTTAGGTCAAAAAAGCCATTTAAGCCTTTTCACAGTGAGATCTATGCGATATGGCCGAGAAATGTAATTTTGATGTTAACTCCCAAACCGCTGCGCAGAAGTCAACCAAACTTCACCCAATAGTGTATTGTATCACATTCTAGTAGTTACATTAGAAAATTTCGTTCTAGGACATTTGGTTTGAGCGCAATCCTCAAACTTAGGTCAAAAAAGCCATTTAAGCCTTTTCACAGTGAGATCTATGCGATATGGCCGAGAAATGTAATTTTGATGTTAACTCCCAAACCGCTGCGCAGAAGTCAACCAAACTTCACCCAATAGTGTATTGTATCACAATCTAGTAGTTACATTTGAAAATTTTGTTCTAGGAAATTTTGTTTGAGCGCAATCATCAAACTTAATTAAAAAAGTCATTTAAGCCTTTTCACAGTGAGATCTGTGCGATATGGCCGAGAAATGTAATTTTGATGTTAACTCCCAAACCGCTGCGCAGAAGTTAACCAAACTTCACCCATTAGTGTATTTTATCACAATCTAGTAGTTACATGTGGAAATTTGGTTCTAGGACATTTGATTTGAGCGCAATCCTCAAACTTAGGTCAAAAAAGCCATTTAAGCCTTTTCACAGTGAGATCTATGCGATATGGCCGAGAAATGTAATTTTGATGTTAACTCCCAAACCGCTGCGCAGAAGTCAACCAAACTTCACCCATTAGTGTATTGTATCACAATCTAGTAGTTACATTTGAAAATTTCGTTCTAGGACATTTGGTTTGAGCGCAATCCTCAAACTTAGGTCAAAAAAGCCATTTAAGCCTTTTCACAGTGAGATCTATGCGATATGGCCGAGAAATGTAATTTTGATGTTAACTCCCAAACCGCTGCGCAGAAGTCAACCAAACTTCACCCAATAGTGTATTGTATCACAATCTAGTAGTTACATTTGAAAATTTTGTTCTAGGAAATTTTGTTTGAGCGCAATCATCAAACTTAGGTCAAAAAAGCCATTTAAGCCTTTTCACAGTGAGATCTATGCGATATGGCCGAGAAATGTAATTTTGATGTTAACTCCCAAACCGCTGCGCAGAAGTCAACCAAACTTCACCCAATAGTGTATTGTATCACAATCTAGTAGTTACATTTAAAAATTTTGTTCTAGGACATTTTGTTTGAACGCAATCATCAAACTTAATTAAAAAAGTCATTTAAGCCTTTTCACAGTGAGATCTATGCGATATGGCCGAGAAATGTAATTTTGATGTTAACTCCCAAACCGCTGCGCAGAAGTCAACCAAACTTCACCCATTAGTGTATTGTATCACAATCTAGTAGTTACATGTGGAAATTTGGTTATAGGACATTTGATTTGAGCGCAATCCTCAAACTTAGGTCAAAAAAGCCATTTAAGCCTTTTCACAGTGAGATCTATGCGATATGGCCGAGAAATGTAATTTTGATGTTAACTCCCAAACCGCTGCGCAGAAGTCAACCAAACTTCACCCAATAGTGTATTGTATCACAATCTAGTAGTTACATTTGAAAATTTTGTTCTAGGAAATTTTGTTTGAGCGCAATCATCAAACTTAATTAAAAAAGTCATTTAAGCCTTTTCACAGTGAGATCTATGCGATATGGCCGAGAAATGTAATTTTGATGTTAACTCCCAAACCGCTGCGCAGAAGTCAACCAAACTTCACCCAATAGTGTATTGTATCACAATCTAGTAGTTACATTTGAAAATTTTGTTCTAGGACATTTTGTTTGAACGCAATCATCAAACTTAATTAAAAAAGTCATTTAAGCCTTTTCACAGTGAGATCTATGCGATATGGCCGAGAAATGTAATTTTGATGTTAACTCCCAAACCGCTGCGCAGAAGTCAACCAAACTTCACCCAATAGTGTATTGTATCACAATCTAGTAGTTACATTTGAAAATTTTGTTCTAGGACATTTTGTTTGAGCGCAATCCTCAAACTTAGGTCAAAAAAGCCATTTAAGCCTTTTCACAGTGAGATCTATGCGATATGGCCGAGAAATGTAATTTTGATGTTAACTCCCAAACCGCTGCGCAGAAGTCAACCAAACTTCACCCAATAGTGTATTGTATCACAATCTAGTAGTTACATTTGAAAATTTTGTTCTAGGACATTTTGTTTGAACGCAATCATCAAACTTAATTAAAAAAGTCATTTAAGCCTTTTCACAGTGAGATCTATGCGATATGGCCGAGAAATGTAATTTTGATGTTAACTCCCAAACCGCTGCGCAGAAGTCAACCAAACTTCACCCAATAGTGTATTGTATCACAATCTAGTAGTTATATTTGAAAATTTTGTTCTAGGACATTTTGTTTGAACGCAATCATCAAACTTAATTAAAAAAGTCATTTAAGCCTTTTCACAGTGAGATCTATGCGATATGGCCGAGAAATGTAATTTTGATGTTAACTCCCAAACCGCTGCGCAGAAGTCAACCAAACTTCACCCAATAGTGTATTGTATCACAATCTAGTAGTTACATTTGAAAATTTTGTTCTAGGACATTTTGTTTGAGCGCAATCCTCAAACTTAGGTCAAAAAAGCCATTTAAGCCTTTTCACAGTGAGATCTATGCGATATGGCCGAGAAATGTAATTTTGATGTTAACTCCCAAACCGCTGCGCAGAAGTCAACCAAACTTCACCCATTAGTGTATTGTATCACAATCTAGTAGTTACAAATGGAAATTTGGTTCTAGGACATTTGATTTGAGCGCAATCCTCAAACTTAGGTCAAAAAAGCCATTTAAGCCTTTTCACAGTGAGATCTATGCGATATGGCCGAGAAATGTAATTTTGATGTTAACTCCCAAACCGCTGCGCAGAAGTCAACCAAACTTCACCCAATAGTGTATTGTATCACAATCTAGTAGTTACATTTGAAAATTTTGTTCTAGGAAATTTTGTTTGAGCGCAATCATCAAACTTAATTAAAAAAGTCATTTAAGCCTTTTCACAGTGAGATCTGTGCGATATGGCCGAGAAATGTAATTTTGATGTTAACTCCCAAACCGCTGCGCAGAAGTTAACCAAACTTCACCCATTAGTGTATTTTATCACAATCTAGTAGTTACATGTGGAAATTTGGTTCTAGGACATTTGATTTGAGCGCAATCCTCAAACTTAGGTCAAAAAAGCCATTTAAGCCTTTTCACAGTGAGATCTATGCGATATGGCCGAGAAATGTAATTTTGATGTTAACTCCCAAACCGCTGCGCAGAAGTCAACCAAACTTCACCCAATAGTGTATTGTATCACATTCTAGTAGTTACATTTGAAAATTTCGTTCTAGGACATTTGGTTTGAGCGCAATCCTCAAACTTAGGTCAAAAAAGCCATTTAAGCCTTTTCACAGTGAGATCTATGCGATATGGCCGAGAAATGTAATTTTGATGTTAACTCCCAAACCGCTGCGCAGAAGTCAACCAAACTTCACCCAATAGTGTATTGTATCACAATCTAGTAGTTACATTTGAAAATTTTGTTCTAGGACATTTTGTTTGAACGCAATCATCAAACTTAATTAAAAAAGTCATTTAAGCCTTTTCACAGTGAGATCTATGCGATATGGCCGAGAAATGTAATTTTGATGTTAACTCCCAAACCGCTGCGCAGAAGTCAACCAAACTTCACCCAATAGTGTATTGTATCACAATCTAGTAGTTACATTTGAAAATTTTGTTCTAGGACATTTTGTTTGAGCGCAATCCTCAAACTTAGGTCAAAAAAGCCATTTAAGCCTTTTCACAGTGAGATCTATGCGATATGGCCGAGAAATGTAATTTTGATGTTAACTCCCAAACCGCTGCGCAGAAGTCAACCAAACTTCACCCAATAGTGTATTGTATCACAATCTAGTAGTTACATTTGAAAATTTTGTTCTAGGACATTTTGTTTGAACGCAATCATCAAACTTAATTAAAAAAGTCATTTAAGCCTTTTCACAGTGAGATCTATGCGATATGGCCGAGAAATGTAATTTTGATGTTAACTCCCAAACCGCTGCGCAGAAGTCAACCAAACTTCACCCAATAGTGTATTGTATCACAATCTAGTAGTTACATTTGAAAATTTTGTTCTAGGACATTTTGTTTGAACGCAATCATCAAACTTAATTAAAAAAGTCATTTAAGCCTTTTCACAGTGAGATCTATGCGATATGGCCGAGAAATGTAATTTTGATGTTAACTCCCAAACCGCTGCGCAGAAGTCAACCAAACTTCACCCAATAGTGTATTGTATCACAATCTAGTAGTTACATGTGGAAATTTGGTTATAGGACATTTGATTTGAGCGCAATCCTCAAACTTAGGTCAAAAAAGCCATTTAAGCCTTTTCACAGTGAGATCTATGCGATATGGCCGAGAAATGTAATTTTGATGTTAACTCCCAAACCGCTGCGCAGAAGTCAACCAAACTTCACCCAATAGTGTATTGTATCACAATCTAGTAGTTACATTTGAAAATTTTGTTCTAGGAAATTTTGTTTGAGCGCAATCATCAAACTTAATTAAAAAAGTCATTTAAGCCTTTTCACAGTGAGATCTATGCGATATGGCCGAGAAATGTAATTTTGATGTTAACTCCCAAACCGCTGCGCAGAAGTCAACCAAACTTCACCCAATAGTGTATTGTATCACAATCTAGTAGTTACATTTGAAAATTTTGTTCTAGGACATTTTGTTTGAACGCAATCATCAAACTTAATTAAAAAAGTCATTTAAGCCTTTTCACAGTGAGATCTATGCGATATGGCCGAGAAATGTAATTTTGATGTTAACTCCCAAACCGCTGCGCAGAAGTCAACCAAACTTCACCCAATAGTGTATTGTATCACAATCTAGTAGTTACATTTGAAAATTTTGTTCTAGGACATTTTGTTTGAGCGCAATCCTCAAACTTAGGTCAAAAAAGCCATTTAAGCCTTTTCACAGTGAGATCTATGCGATATGGCCGAGAAATGTAATTTTGATGTTAACTCCCAAACCGCTGCGCAGAAGTCAACCAAACTTCACCCAATAGTGTATTGTATCACAATCTAGTAGTTACATTTGAAAATTTTGTTCTAGGACATTTTGTTTGAACGCAATCATCAAACTTAATTAAAAAAGTCATTTAAGCCTTTTCACAGTGAGATCTATGCGATATGGCCGAGAAATGTAATTTTGATGTTAACTCCCAAACCGCTGCGCAGAAGTCAACCAAACTTCACCCAATAGTGTATTGTATCACAATCTAGTAGTTATATTTGAAAATTTTGTTCTAGGACATTTTGTTTGAACGCAATCATCAAACTTAATTAAAAAAGTCATTTAAGCCTTTTCACAGTGAGATCTATGCGATATGGCCGAGAAATGTAATTTTGATGTTAACTCCCAAACCGCTGCGCAGAAGTCAACCAAACTTCACCCAATAGTGTATTGTATCACAATCTAGTAGTTACATTTGAAAATTTTGTTCTAGGACATTTTGTTTGAGCGCAATCCTCAAACTTAGGTCAAAAAAGCCATTTAAGCCTTTTCACAGTGAGATCTATGCGATATGGCCGAGAAATGTAATTTTGATGTTAACTCCCAAACCGCTGCGCAGAAGTCAACCAAACTTCACCCATTAGTGTATTGTATCACAATCTAGTAGTTACAAATGGAAATTTGGTTCTAGGACATTTGATTTGAGCGCAATCCTCAAACTTAGGTCAAAAAAGCCATTTAAGCCTTTTCACAGTGAGATCTATGCGATATGGCCGAGAAATGTAATTTTGATGTTAACTCCCAAACCGCTGCGCAGAAGTCAACCAAACTTCACCCAATAGTGTATTGTATCACATTCTAGTAGTTACATTTGAAAATTTCGTTCTAGGACATTTGGTTTGAGCGCAATCCTCAAACTTAGGTCAAAAAAGCCATTTAAGCCTTTTCACAGTGAGATCTATGCGATATGGCCGAGAAATGTAATTTTGATGTTAACTCCCAAACCGCTGCGCAGAAGTCAACCAAACTTCACCCAATAGTTTATTGTATCACAATCTAGTAGTTACATTTGAAAATTTTGTTCTAGGAAATTTTGTTTGAGCGCAATCATCAAACTTAATTAAAAAAGTCATTTAAGCCTTTTCACAGTGAGATCTGTGCGATATGGCCGAGAAATGTAATTTTGATGTTAACTCCCAAACCGCTGCGCAGAAGTTAACCAAACTTCACCCATTAGTGTATTTTATCACAATCTAGTAGTTACATGTGGAAATTTGGTTCTAGGACATTTGATTTGAGCGCAATCCTCAAACTTAGGTCAAAAAAGCCATTTAAGCCTTTTCACAGTGAGATCTATGCGATATGGCCGAGAAATGTAATTTTGATGTTAACTCCCAAACCGCTGCGCAGAAGTCAACCAAACTTCACCCATTAGTGTATTGTATCACAATCTAGTAGTTACATTTGAAAATTTCGTTCTAGGACATTTGGTTTGAGCGCAATCCTCAAACTTAGGTCAAAAAAGCCATTTAAGCCTTTTCACAGTGAGATCTATGCGATATGGCCGAGAAATGTAATTTTGATGTTAACTCCCAAACCGCTGCGCAGAAGTCAACCAAACTTCACCCATTAGTGTATTGTATCACAATCTAGTAGTTACATGTGGAAATTTGGTTATAGGACATTTGATTTGAGCGCA
The DNA here is from genome assembly GCF_030265065.1 of Corythoichthys intestinalis. Classification (NCBI taxonomy): domain Eukaryota; kingdom Metazoa; phylum Chordata; class Actinopteri; order Syngnathiformes; family Syngnathidae; genus Corythoichthys; species Corythoichthys intestinalis. The sequence goes on from NC_080404.1 coordinate 3,126,232, forward strand.
ATCCTCAAACTTAGGTCAAAAAAGCCATTTAAGCCTTTTCACAGTGAGATCTATGCGATATGGCCGAGAAATGTAATTTTGATGTTAACTCCCAAACCGCTGCGCAAAAGTCAACCAAACCACCCAATAGTGTATTGTATCACAATCTAGTAGTTACATTTGAAAATTTTGTTCTAGGAAATTTTGTTTGAGCGCAATCATCAAACTTAATTAAAAAAGTCATTTAAGCCTTTTCACAGTGAGATCTATGCGATATGGCCGAGAAATGTAATTTTGATGTTAACTCCCAAACCGCTGCGCAGAAGTCAACCAAACTTCACCCATTAGTGTATTTTATCACAATCTAGTAGTTACATGTGGAAATTTGGTTCTAGGACATTTGATTTGAGCGCAATCCTCAAACTTAGGTCAAAAAAGCCATTTAAGCCTTTTCACAGTGAGATCTATGCGATATGGCCGAGAAATGTAATTTTGATGTTAACTCCCAAACCGCTGCGCAGAAGTCAACCAAACTTCACCCAATAGTGTATTGTATCACATTCTAGTAGTTACATTTGAAAATTTCGTTCTAGGACATTTGGTTTGAGCGCAATCCTCAAACTTAGGTCAAAAAAGCCATTTAAGCCTTTTCACAGTGAGATCTATGCGATATGGCCGAGAAATGTAATTTTGATGTTAACTCCCAAACCGCTGCGCAGAAGTCAACCAAACTTCACCCAATAGTGTATTGTATCACAATCTAGTAGTTACATTTGAAAATTTTGTTCTAGGACATTTTGTTTGAACGCAATCATCAAACTTAATTAAAAAAGTCATTTAAGCCTTTTCACAGTGAGATCTATGCGATATGGCCGAGAAATGTAATTTTGATGTTAACTCCCAAACCGCTGCGCAGAAGTCAACCAAACTTCACCCAATAGTGTATTGTATCACAATCTAGTAGTTACATTTGAAAATTTTGTTCTAGGACATTTTGTTTGAGCGCAATCCTCAAACTTAGGTCAAAAAAGCCATTTAAGCCTTTTCACAGTGAGATCTATGCGATATGGCCGAGAAATGTAATTTTGATGTTAACTCCCAAACCGCTGCGCAGAAGTCAACCAAACTTCACCCAATAGTGTATTGTATCACAATCTAGTAGTTACATTTGAAAATTTTGTTCTAGGACATTTTGTTTGAACGCAATCATCAAACTTAATTAAAAAAGTCATTTAAGCCTTTTCACAGTGAGATCTATGCGATATGGCCGAGAAATGTAATTTTGATGTTAACTCCCAAACCGCTGCGCAGAAGTCAACCAAACTTCACCCAATAGTGTATTGTATCACAATCTAGTAGTTACATTTGAAAATTTTGTTCTAGGACATTTTGTTTGAACGCAATCATCAAACTTAATTAAAAAAGTCATTTAAGCCTTTTCACAGTGAGATCTATGCGATATGGCCGAGAAATGTAATTTTGATGTTAACTCCCAAACCGCTGCGCAGAAGTCAACCAAACTTCACCCAATAGTGTATTGTATCACAATCTAGTAGTTACATTTGAAAATTTTGTTCTAGGACATTTTGTTTGAGCGCAATCCTCAAACTTAGGTCAAAAAAGCCATTTAAGCCTTTTCACAGTGAGATCTATGCGATATGGCCGAGAAATGTAATTTTGATGTTAACTCCCAAACCGCTGCGCAGAAGTCAACCAAACTTCACCCAATAGTGTATTGTATCACAATCTAGTAGTTACATTTGAAAATTTTGTTCTAGGACATTTTGTTTGAACGCAATCATCAAACTTAATTAAAAAAGTCATTTAACCCTTTTCACAGTGAGATCTATGCGATATGGCCGAGAAATGTAATTTTGATGTTAACTCCCAAACCGCTGCGCAGAAGTCAACCAAACTTCACCCAATAGTGTATTGTATCACAATCTAGTAGTTACATTTGAAAATTTTGTTCTAGGAAATTTTGTTTGAGCGCAATCATCAAACTTAATTAAAAAAGTCATTTAAGCCTTTTCACAGTGAGATCTATGCGATATGGCCGAGAAATGTAATTTTGATGTTAACTCCCAAACCGCTGCGCAGAAGTCAACCAAACTTCACCCATTAGTGTATTTTATCACAATCTAGTAGTTACATGTGGAAATTTGGTTCTAGGACATTTGATTTGAGCGCAATCCTCAAACTTAGGTCAAAAAAGCCATTTAAGCCTTTTCACAGTGAGATCTATGCGATATGGCCGAGAAATGTAATTTTGATGTTCACTCCCAAACCGCTGCGCAGAAGTCAACCAAACTTCACCCAATAGTGTATTGTATCACAATCTAGTAGTTACATTTGAAAATGTTGTTCTAGGAAATTTTGTTTGAGCGCAATCATCAAACTTAATTAAAAAAGTCATTTAAGCCTTTTCACAGTGAGATCTATGCGATATGGCCGAGAAATGTAATTTTGATGTTAACTCCCAAACCGCTGCGCAGAAGTCAACCAAACTTCACCCATTAGTGTATTTTATCACAATCTAGTAGTTACATGTGGAAATTTGGTTCTAGGACATTTGATTTGAGCGCAATCCTCAAACTTAGGTCAAAAAAGCCATTTAAGCCTTTTCACAGTGAGATCTATGCGATATGGCCGAGAAATGTAATTTTGATGTTAACTCCCAAACCGCTGCGCAGAAGTCAACCAAACTTCACCCAATAGTGTATTGTATCACATTCTAGTAGTTACATTTGAAAATTTCGTTCTAGGACATTTGGTTTGAGCGCAATCCTCAAACTTAGGTCAAAAAAGCCATTTAAGCCTTTTCACAGTGAGATCTATGCGATATGGCCGAGAAATGTAATTTTGATGTTAACTCCCAAACCGCTGCGCAGAAGTCAACCAAACTTCACCCAATAGTGTATTGTATCACAATCTAGTAGTTACATTTGAAAATTTTGTTCTAGGACATTTTGTTTGAACGCAATCATCAAACTTAATTAAAAAAGTCATTTAAGCCTTTTCACAGTGAGATCTATGCGATATGGCCGAGAAATGTAATTTTGATGTTAACTCCCAAACCGCTGCGCAGAAGTCAACCAAACTTCACCCAATAGTGTATTTTATCACAATCTAGTAGTTACATGTGGAAATTTGGTTCTAGGACATTTGATTTGAGCGCAATCCTCAAACTTAGGTCAAAAAAGCCATTTAAGCCTTTTCACAGTGAGATCTATGCGATATGGCCGAGAAATGTAATTTTGATGTTCACTCCCAAACCGCTGCGCAGAAGTCAACCAAACTTCACCCAATAGTGTATTGTATCACAATCTAGTAGTTACATTTGAAAATTTTGTTCTAGGAAATTTTGTTTGAGCGCAATCATCAAACTTAATTAAAAAAGTCATGTAAGCCTTTTCACAGTGAGATCTATGCGATATGGCCGAGAAATGTAATTTTGATGTTAACTCCCAAACCGCTGCGCAGAAGTCAACCAAACTTCACCCATTAGTGTATTTTATCACAATCTAGTAGTTACATGTGGAAATTTGGTTCTAGGACATTTGATTTGAGCGCAATCCTCAAACTTAGGTCAAAAAAGCCATTTAAGCCTTTTCACAGTGAGATCTATGCGATATGGCCGAGAAATGTAATTTTGATGTTAACTCCCAAACCGCTGCGCAGAAGTCAACCAAACTTCACCCAATAGTGTATTGTATCACATTCTAGTAGTTACATTTGAAAATTTCGTTCTAGGACATTTGGTTTGAGCGCAATCCTCAAACTTAGGTCAAAAAAGCCATTTAAGCCTTTTCACAGTGAGATCTATGCGATATGGCCGAGAAATGTAATTTTGATGATAACTCCCAAACCGCTGCGCAGAAGTCAACCAAACTTCACCCAATAGTGTATTGTATCACAATCTAGTAGTTACATTTGAAAATTTTGTTCTAGGACATTTTGTTTGAACGCAATCATCAAACTTAATTAAAAAAGTCATTTAAGCCTTTTCACAGTGAGATCTATGCGATATGGCCGAGAAATGTAATTTTGATGTTAACTCCCAAACCGCTGCGCAGAAGTCAACCAAACTTCACCCAATAGTGTATTGTATCACAATCTAGTAGTTACATTTGAAAATTTTGTTCTAGGACATTTGGTTTGAGCGCAATCCTCAAACTTAGGTCAAAAAAGCCATTTAAGCCTTTTCACAGTGAGATCTATGCGATATGGCCGAGAAATGTAATTTTGATGTTAACTCCCAAACCGCTGCGCAGAAGTCAACCAAACTTCACCCAATAGTGTATTGTATCACATTCTAGTAGTTACATTTGAAAATTTCGTTCTAGGAAATTTTGTTTGAGCGCAATCATCAAACTTAATTAAAAAAGTCATTTAAGCCTTTTCACAGTGAGATCTATGCGATATGGCCGAGAAATGTAATTTTGATGTTAACTCCCAAACCGCTGCGCAGAAGTCAACCAAACTTCACCCAATAGTGTATTGTATCACATTCTAGTAGTTACATTTGAAAATTTCGTTCTAGGACATTTGGTTTGAGCGCAATCCTCAAACTTAGGTCAAAAAAGCCATTTAAGCCTTTTCACAGTGAGATCTATGCGATATGGCCGAGAAATGTAATTTTGATGTTAACTCCCAAACCGCTGCGCAGAAGTCAACCAAACTTATCCCAATAGTGTATTGTATCACAATCTAGTAGTTACATTTGAAAATTTTGTTCTAGGAAATTTTGTTTGAGCGCAATCATCAAACTTAGGTCAAAAAAGCCATTTAAGCCTTTTCACAGTGAGATCTATGCGATATGGCCGAGAAATGTAATTTTGATGTTAACTCCCAAACCGCTGCGCAGAAGTCAACCAAACTTCACCCAATAGTGTATTGTATCACAATCTAGTAGTTACATTTGAAAATTTTGTTCTAGGACATTTTGTTTGAACGCAATCATCAAACTTAATTAAAAAAGTCATTTAAGCCTTTTCACAGTGAGATCTATGCGATATGGCCGAGAAATGTAATTTTGATGTTAACTCCCAAACCGCTGCGCAGAAGTCAACCAAACTTCACCCAATAGTGTATTGTATCACAATCTAGTAGTTACATTTGAAAATTTTGTTCTAGGACATTTTGTTTGAGCGCAATCCTCAAACTTAGGTCAAAAAAGCCATGTAAGCCTTTTCACAGTGAGATCTATGCGATATGGCCGAGAAATGTAATTTTGATGTTAACTCCCAAACCGCTGCGCAGAAGTCAACCAAACTTCACCCAATAGTTTATTGTATCACAATCTAGTAGTTACATTTGAAAATTTTGTTCTAGGAAATTTTGTTTGAGCGCAATCATCAAACTTAATTAAAAAAGTCATTTAAGCCTTTTCACAGTGAGATCTGTGCGATATGGCCGAGAAATGTAATTTTGATGTTAACTCCCAAACCGCTGCGCAGAAGTTAACCAAACTTCACCCATTAGTGTATTTTATCACAATCTAGTAGTTACATGTGGAAATTTGGTTCTAGGACATTTGATTTGAGCGCAATCCTCAAACTTAGGTCAAAAAAGCCATTTAAGCCTTTTCACAGTGAGATCTATGCGATATGGCCGAGAAATGTAATTTTGATGTTAACTCCCAAACCGCTGCGCAGAAGTCAACCAAACTTCACCCATTAGTGTATTGTATCACAATCTAGTAGTTACATTTGAAAATTTCGTTCTAGGACATTTGGTTTGAGCGCAATCCTCAAACTTAGGTCAAAAAAGCCATTTAAGCCTTTTCACAGTGAGATCTATGCGATATGGCCGAGAAATGTAATTTTGATGTTAACTCCCAAACCGCTGCGCAGAAGTCAACCAAACTTCACCCATTAGTGTATTGTATCACAATCTAGTAGTTACATGTGGAAATTTGGTTATAGGACATTTGATTTGAGCGCAATCCTCAAACTTAGGTCAAAAAAGCCATTTAAGCCTTTTCACAGTGAGATCTATGCGATATGGCCGAGAAATGTAATTTTGATGTTAACTCCCAAACCGCTGCGCAAAAGTCAACCAAACCACCCAATAGTGTATTGTATCACAATCTAGTAGTTACATTTGAAAATTTTGTTCTAGGAAATTTTGTTTGAGCGCAATCATCAAACTTAATTAAAAAAGTCATTTAAGCCTTTTCACAGTGAGATCTATGCGATATGGCCGAGAAATGTAATTTTGATGTTAACTCCCAAACCGCTGCGCAGAAGTCAACCAAACTTCACCCATTAGTGTATTTTATCACAATCTAGTAGTTACATGTGGAAATTTGGTTCTAGGACATTTGATTTGAGCGCAATCCTCAAACTTAGGTCAAAAAAGCCATTTAAGCCTTTTCACAGTGAGATCTATGCGATATGGCCGAGAAATGTAATTTTGATGTTAACTCCCAAACCGCTGCGCAGAAGTCAACCAAACTTCACCCAATAGTGTATTGTATCACATTCTAGTAGTTACATTTGAAAATTTCGTTCTAGGACATTTGGTTTGAGCGCAATCCTCAAATTTAGGTCAAAAAAGCCATTTAAGCCTTTTCACAGTGAGATCTATGCGATATGGCCGAGAAATGTAATTTTGATGTTAACTCCCAAACCGCTGCGCAGAAGTCAACCAAACTTCACCCAATAGTGTATTGTATCACAATCTAGTAGTTACATTTGAAAATTTTGTTCTAGGACATTTTGTTTGAACGCAATCATCAAACTTAATTAAAAAAGTCATTTAAGCCTTTTCACAGTGAGATCTATGCGATATGGCCGAGAAATGTAATTTTGATGTTAACTCCCAAACCGCTGCGCAGAAGTCAACCAAACTTCACCCAATAGTGTATTGTATCACATTCTAGTAGTTACATTTGAAAATTTCGTTCTAGGACATTTGGTTTGAGCGCAATCCTCAAACTTAGGTCAAAAAAGCCATTTAAGCCTTTTCACAGTGAGATCTATGCGATATGGCCGAGAAATGTAATTTTGATGTTAACTCCCAAACCGCTGCGCAGAAGTCAACCAAACTTCACCCAATAGTGTATTGTATCACAATCTAGTAGTTACATTTGAAAATTTTGTTCTAGGAAATTTTGTTTGAGCGCAATCATCAAACTTAGGTCAAAAAAGCCATTTAAGCCTTTTCACAGTGAGATCTATGCGATATGGCCGAGAAATGTAATTTTGATGTTAACTCCCAAACCGCTGCGCAGAAGTCAACCAAACTTCACCCAATAGTGTATTGTATCACAATCTAGTAGTTACATTTAAAAATTTTGTTCTAGGACATTTTGTTTGAACGCAATCATCAAACTTAATTAAAAAAGTCATTTAAGCCTTTTCACAGTGAGATCTATGCGATATGGCCGAGAAATGTAATTTTGATGTTAACTCCCAAACCGCTGCGCAGAAGTCAACCAAACTTCACCCATTAGTGTATTGTATCACAATCTAGTAGTTACATGTGGAAATTTGGTTATAGGACATTTGATTTGAGCGCAATCCTCAAACTTAGGTCAAAAAAGCCATTTAAGCCTTTTCACAGTGAGATCTATGCGATATGGCCGAGAAATGTAATTTTGATGTTAACTCCCAAACCGCTGCGCAGAAGTCAACCAAACTTCACCCAATAGTGTATTGTATCACAATCTAGTAGTTACATTTGAAAATTTTGTTCTAGGAAATTTTGTTTGAGCGCAATCATCAAACTTAATTAAAAAAGTCATTTAAGCCTTTTCACAGTGAGATCTATGCGATATGGCCGAGAAATGTAATTTTGATGTTAACTCCCAAACCGCTGCTCAGAAGTCGACCAAACTTCACCCATTAGTGTATTTTATCACAATCTAGTAGTTACATGTGGAAATTTGGTTCTAGGACATTTGATTTGAGCGCAATCCTCAAACTTAGGTCAAAAAAGTCATTTAAGCCTTTTCACAGTGAGATCTATGCGATATGGCCGAGAAATGTAATTTTGATGTTAACTCCCAAACCGCTGCGCAGAAGTCAACCAAACTTCACCCAATAGTGTATTGTATCACATTCTAGTAGTTACATTTAAAAATTTCGTTCTAGGACATTTGGTTTGAGCGCAATCCTCAAACTTAGGTCAAAAAAGCCATTTAAGCCTTTTCACAGTGAGATCTATGCGATATGGCCGAGAAATGTAATTTTGATGTTAACTCCCAAACCGCTGCGCAGAAGTCAACCAAACTTCACCCAATAGTGTATTGTATCACAATCTAGTAGTTACATTTGAAAATTTTGTTCTAGGACATTTTGTTTGAACGCAATCATCAAACTTAATTAAAAAAGTCATTTAAGCCTTTTCACAGTGAGATCTATGCGATATGGCCGAGAAATGTAATTTTGATGTTAACTCCCAAACCGCTGCGCAGAAGTCAACCAAACTTCACCCAATAGTGTATTGTATCACAATCTAGTAGTTACATTTGAAAATTTTGTTCTAGGACATTTTGTTTGAGCGCAATCCTCAAACTTAGGTCAAAAAAGCCATTTAAGCCTTTTCACAGTGAGATCTATGCGATATGGCCGAGAAATGTAATTTTGATGTTAACTCCCAAACCGCTGCGCAGAAGTCAACCAAACTTCACCCAATAGTGTATTGTATCACAATCTAGTAGTTACATTTGAAAATTTTGTTCTAGGACATTTTGTTTGAACGCAATCATCAAACTTAATTAAAAAAGTCATTTAAGCCTTTTCACAGTGAGATCTATGCGATATGGCCGAGAAATGTAATTTTGATGTTAACTCCCAAACCGCTGCGCAGAAGTCAACCAAACTTCACCCAATAGTGTATTGTATCACAATCTAGTAGTTACATTTGAAAATTTTGTTCTAGGACATTTTGTTTGAACGCAATCATCAAACTTAATTAAAAAAGTCATTTAAGCCTTTTCACAGTGAGATCTATGCGATATGGCCGAGAAATGTAATTTTGATGTTAACTCCCAAACCGCTGCGCAGAAGTCAACCAAACTTCACCCAATAGTGTATTGTATCACAATCTAGTAGTTACATTTGAAAATTTTGTTCTAGGACATTTTGTTTGAGCGCAATCCTCAAACTTAGGTCAAAAAAGCCATTTAAGCCTTTTCACAGTGAGATCTATGCGATATGGCCGAGAAATGTAATTTTGATGTTAACTCCCAAACCGCTGCGCAGAAGTCAACCAAACTTCACCCAATAGTGTATTGTATCACAATCTAGTAGTTACATTTGAAAATTTTGTTCTAGGACATTTTGTTTGAACGCAATCATCAAACTTAATTAAAAAAGTCATTTAAGCCTTTTCACAGTGAGATCTATGCGATATGGCCGAGAAATGTAATTTTGATGTTAACTCCCAAACCGCTGCGCAGAAGTCAACCAAACTTCACCCAATAGTGTATTGTATCACAATCTAGTAGTTACATTTGAAAATTTTGTTCTAGGAAATTTTGTTTGAACGCAATCATCAAACTTAATTAAAAAAGTCATTTAAGCCTTTTCACAGTGAGATCTATGCGATATGGCCGAGAAATGTAATTTTGATTTTAACTCCCAAACTGCTGCGCAGAAGTCAACTAAACTTCACCCAATAGTGTATTGTATCACAATCTAGTAGTTACATTTGAAAATTTTGTTCTAGGAAATTTTGTTTGAGCGCAATCATCAAACTTAATTAAAAAAGTCATTTAAGCCTTTTCACAGTGAGATCTATGCGATATGGCCGAGAAATGTAATTTTGATGTTAACTCCCAAACCGCTGCGCAGAAGTCAACCAAACTTCACCCATTAGTGTATTGTATCACAATCTAGTAGTTACATGTGGAAATTTGGTTATAGGACATTTGATTTGAGCGCAATCCTCAAACTTAGGTCAAAAAAGCCATTTAAGCCTTTTCACAGTGAGATCTATGCGATATGGCCGAGAAATGTAATTTTGATGTTAACTCCCAAACCGCTGCGCAGAAGTCAACCAAACTTCACCCAATAGTGTATTGTATCACAATCTAGTAGTTACATTTGAAAATTTTGTTCTAGGAAATTTTGTTTGAGCGCAATCATCAAACTTAATTAAAAAAGTCATTTAAGCCTTTTCACAGTGAGATCTATGCGATATGGCCGAGAAATGTAATTTTGATGTTAACTCCCAAACCGCTGCGCAGAAGTCGACCAAACTTCACCCATTAGTGTATTTTATCACAATCTAGTAGTTACATGTGGAAATTTGGTTCTAGGACATTTGATTTGAGCGCAATCCTCAAACTTAGGTCAAAAAAGTCATTTAAGCCTTTTCACAGTGAGATCTATGCGATATGGCCGAGAAATGTAATTTTGATGTTAACTCCCAAACCGCTGCGCAGAAGTCAACCAAACTTCACCCAATAGTGTATTGTATCACATTCTAGTAGTTACATTTAAAAATTTCGTTCTAGGACATTTGGTTTGAGCGCAATCCTCAAACTTAGGTCAAAAAAGCCATTTAAGCCTTTTCACAGTGAGATCTATGCGATATGGCCGAGAAATGTAATTTTGATGTTAACTCCCAAACCGCTGCGCAGAAGTCAACCAAACTTCACCCAATAGTGTATTGTATCACAATCTAGTAGTTACATTTGAAAATTTTGTTCTAGGACATTTTGTTTGAACGCAATCATCAAACTTAATTAAAAAAGTCATTTAAGCCTTTTCACAGTGAGATCTATGCGATATGGCCGAGAAATGTAATTTTGATGTTAACTCCCAAACCGCTGCGCAGAAGTCAACCAAACTTCACCCAATAGTGTATTGTATCACAATCTAGTAGTTACATTTGAAAATTTTGTTCTAGGACATTTTGTTTGAGCGCAATCCTCAAACTTAGGTCAAAAAAGCCATTTAAGCCTTTTCACAGTGAGATCTATGCGATATGGCCGAGAAATGTAATTTTGATGTTAACTCCCAAACCGCTGCGCAGAAGTCAACCAAACTTCACCCAATAGTGTATTGTATCACAATCTAGTAGTTACATTTGAAAATTTTGTTCTAGGACATTTTGTTTGAACGCAATCATCAAACTTAATTAAAAAAGTCATTTAAGCCTTTTCACAGTGAGATCTATGCGATATGGCCGAGAAATGTAATTTTGATGTTAACTCCCAAACCGCTGCGCAGAAGTCAACCAAACTTCACCCAATAGTGTATTGTATCACAATCTAGTAGTTACATTTGAAAATTTTGTTCTAGGACATTTTGTTTGAACGCAATCATCAAACTTAATTAAAAAAGTCATTTAAGCCTTTTCACAGTGAGATCTATGCGATATGGCCGAGAAATGTAATTTTGATGTTAACTCCCAAACCGCTGCGCAGAAGTCAACCAAACTTCACCCAATAGTGTATTGTATCACAATCTAGTAGTTACATTTGAAAATTTTGTTCTAGGACATTTTGTTTGAGCGCAATCCTCAAACTTAGGTCAAAAAAGCCATTTAAGCCTTTTCACAGTGAGATCTATGCGATATGGCCGAGAAATGTAATTTTGATGTTAACTCCCAAACCGCTGCGCAGAAGTCAACCAAACTTCACCCAATAGTGTATTGTATCACAATCTAGTAGTTACATTTGAAAATTTTGTTCTAGGACATTTTGTTTGAACGCAATCATCAAACTTAATTAAAAAAGTCATTTAAGCCTTTTCACAGTGAGATCTATGCGATATGGCCGAGAAATGTAATTTTGATGTTAACTCCCAAACCGCTGCGCAGAAGTCAACCAAACTTCACCCAATAGTGTATTGTATCACAATCTAGTAGTTACATTTGAAAATTTTGTTCTAGGAAATTTTGTTTGAACGCAATCATCAAACTTAATTAAAAAAGTCATTTAAGCCTTTTCACAGTGAGATCTATGCGATATGGCCGAGAAATGTAATTTTGATTTTAACTCCCAAACTGCTGCGCAGAAGTCAACTAAACTTCACCCAATAGTGTATTGTATCACAATCTAGTAGTTACATTTGAAAATTTTGTTCTAGGAAATTTTGTTTGAGCGCAATCATCAAACTTAATTAAAAAAGTCATTTAAGCCTTTTCACAGTGAGATCTATGCGATATGGCCGAGAAATGTAATTTTGATGTTAACTCCCAAACCGCTGCGCAGAAGTCAACCAAACTTCACCCATTAGTGTATTTTATCACAATCTAGTAGTTACATGTGGAAATTTGGTTCTAGGACATTTGATTTGAGCGCAATCCTCAAACTTAGGTCAAAAAAGCCATTTAAGCCTTTTCACAGTGAGATCTATGCGATATGGCCGAGAAATGTAATTTTGATGTTCACTCCCAAACCGCTGCGCAGAAGTCAACCAAACTTCACCCAATAGTGTATTGTATCACAATCTAGTAGTTACATTTGAAAATTTTGTTCTAGGAAATTTTGTTTGAGCGCAATCATCAAACTTAATTAAAAAAGTCATTTAAGCCTTTTCACAGTGAGATCTATGCGATATGGCCGAGAAATGTAATTTTGATGTTAACTCCCAAACCGCTGCGCAGAAGTCAACCAAACTTCACCCATTAGTGTATTTTATCACAATCTAGTAGTTAAATGTGGAAATTTGGTTCTAGGACATTTGATTTGAGCGCAATCCTCAAACTTAGGTCAAAAAAGCCATTTAAGCCTTTTCACAGTGAGATCTATGCGATATGGCCGAGAAATGTAATTTTGATGTTAACTCCCAAACCGCTGCGCAGAAGTCAACCAAACTTCACCCAATAGTGTATTGTATCACATTCTAGTAGTTACATTTGAAAATTTCGTTCTAGGACATTTGGTTTGAGCGCAATCCTCAAACTTAGGTCAAAAAAGCCATTTAAGCCTTTTCACAGTGAGATCTATGCGATATGGCCGAGAAATGTAATTTTGATGATAACTCCCAAACCGCTGCGCAGAAGTCAACCAAACTTCACCCAATAGTGTATTGTATCACAATCTAGTAGTTACATTTGAAAATTTTGTTCTAGGACATTTTGTTTGAACGCAATCATCAAACTTAATTAAAAAAGTCATTTAAGCCTTTTCACAGTGAGATCTATGCGATATGGCCGAGAAATGTAATTTTGATGTTAACTCCCAAACCGCTGCGCAGAAGTCAACCAAACTTCACCCAATAGTGTATTGTATCACAATCTAGTAGTTACATTTGAAAATTTTGTTCTAGGACATTTGGTTTGAGCGCAATCCTCAAACTTAGGTCAAAAAAGCCATTTAAGCCTTTTCACAGTGAGATCTATGCGATATGGCCGAGAAATGTAATTTTGATGTTAACTCCCAAACCGCTGCGCAGAAGTCAACCAAACTTCACCCAATAGTGTATTGTATCACATTCTAGTAGTTACATTTGAAAATTTAGTTCTAGGAAATTTTGTTTGAGCGCAATCATCAAACTTAATTAAAAAAGTCATTTAAGCCTTTTCACAGTGAGATCTATGCGATATGGCCGAGAAATGTAATTTTGATGTTAACTCCCAAACCGCTGCGCAGAAGTCAACCAAACTTCACCCATTAGTGTATTTTATCACAATCTAGTAGTTACATGTGGAAATTTGGTTCTAGGACATTTGATTTGAGCGCAAACCTCAAACTTAGGTCAAAAAAGCCATTTAAGCCTTTTCACAGTGAGATCTATGCGATATGGCCGAGAAATGTAATTTTGATGTTAACTCCCAAACCGCTGCGCAGAAGTCAACCAAACTTCACCCAATAGTGTATTGTATCACAATCTAGTAGTTACATTTAAAAATTTTGTTCTAGGACATTTTGTTTGAACGCAATCATCAAACTTAATTAAAAAAGTCATTTAAGCCTTTTCACAGTGAGATCTATGCGATATGGCCGAGAAATGTAATTTTGATGTTAACTCCCAAACCGCTGCGCAGAAGTCAACCAAACTTCACCCAATAGTGTATTGTATCACAATCTAGTAGTTACATGTGGAAATTTGGTTATAGGACATTTGATTTGAGCGCAATCCTCAAACTTAGGTCAAAAAAGCCATTTAAGCCTTTTCACAGTGAGATCTATGCGATATGGCCGAGAAATGTAATTTTGATGTTAACTCCCAAACCGCTGCGCAGAAGTCAACCAAACTTCACCCAATAGTGTATTGTATCACAATCTAGTAGTTACATTTGAAAATTTTGTTCTAGGAAATATTGTTTGAGCGCAATCATCAAACTTAATTAAAAAAGTCATTTAAGCCTTTTCACAGTGAGATCTATGCGATATGGCCGAGAAATGTAATTTTGATGTTAACTCCCAAACCGCTGCGCAGAAGTCAACCAAACTTCACCCATTAGTGTATTTTATCACAATCTAGTAGTTACATGTGGAAATTTGGTTCTAGGACATTTGATTTGAGCGCAATCCTCAAACTTAGGTCAAAAAAGCCATTTAAGCCTTTTCACAGTGAGATCTATGCGATATGGCCGAGAAATGTAATTTTGATGTTAACTCCCAAACCGCTGCGCAGAAGTCAACCAAACTTCACCCAATAGTGTATTGTATCACATTCTAGTAGTTACATTTGAAAATTTCGTTCTAGGACATTTGGTTTGAGCGCAATCCTCAAACTTAGGTCAAAAAAGCCATTTAAGCCTTTTCACAGTGAGATCTATGCGATATGGCCGAGAAATGTAATTTTGATGTTAACTCCCAAACCGCTGCGCAGAAGTCAACCAAACTTCACCCAATAGTGTATTGTATCACAATCTAGTAGTTACATTTGAAAATTTTGTTCTAGGACATTTTTTTTGAACGCAATCATCAAACTTAATTAAAAAAGTCATTTAAGCCTTTTCACAGTGAGATCTATGCGATATGGCCGAGAAATGTAATTTTGATGTTAACTCCCAAACCGCTGCGCAGAAGTCAACCAAACTTCACCCAATAGTGTATTGTATCACAATCTAGTAGTTACATTTGAAAATTTTGTTCTAGGACATTTTGTTTGAGCGCAATCCTCAAACTTAGGTCAAAAAAGCCATTTAAGCCTTTTCACAGTGAGATCTATGCGATATGGCCGAGAAATGTAATTTTGATGTTAACTCCCAAACCGCTGCGCAGAAGTCAACCAAACTTCACCCAATAGTGTATTGTATCACAATCTAGTAGTTACATTTGAAAATTTTGTTCTAGGACATTTTGTTTGAACGCAATCATCAAACTTAATTAAAAAAGTCATTTAAGCCTTTTCACAGTGAGATCTATGCGATATGGCCGAGAAATGTAATTTTGATGATAACTCCCAAACCGCTGCGCAGAAGTCAACCAAACTTCACCCAATAGTGTATTGTATCACAATCTAGTAGTTACATTTGAAAATTTTGTTCTAGGACATTTTGTTTGAACGCAATCATCAAACTTAATTAAAAAAGTCATTTAAGCCTTTTCACAGTGAGATCTATGCGATATGGCCGAGAAATGTAATTTTGATGTTAACTCCCAAACCGCTGCGCAGAAGTCAACCAAACTTCACCCAATAGTGTATTGTATCACAATCTAGTAGTTACATTTGAAAATTTTGTTCTAGGACATTTGGTTTGAGCGCAATCCTCAAACTTAGGTCAAAAAAGCCATTTAAGCCTTTTCACAGTGAGATCTATGCGATATGGCCGAGAAATGTAATTTTGATGTTAACTCCCAAACCGCTGCGCAGAAGTCAACCAAACTTCACCCAATAGTGTATTGTATCACATTCTAGTAGTTACATTTGAAAATTTCGTTCTAGGAAATTTTGTTTGAGCGCAATCATCAAACTTAATTAAAAAAGTCATTTAAGCCTTTTCACAGTGAGATCTATGCGATATGGCCGAGAAATGTAATTTTGATGTTAACTCCCAAACCGCTGCGCAGAAGTCAACCAAACTTCACCCAATAGTGTATTGTATCACAATCTAGTAGTTACATTTAAAAATTTTGTTCTAGGACATTTTGTTTGAACGCAATCATCAAACTTAATTAAAAAAGTCATTTAAGCCTTTTCACAGTGAGATCTATGCGATATGGCCGAGAAATGTAATTTTGATGTTAACTCCCAAACCGCTGCGCAGAAGTCAACCAAACTTCACCCAATAGTGTATTGTATCACAATCTAGTAGTTACATGTGGAAATTTGGTTATAGGACATTTGATTTGAGCGCAATCCTCAAACTTAGGTCAAAAAAGCCATTTAAGCCTTTTCACAGTGAGATCTATGCGATATGGCCGAGAAATGTAATTTTGATGTTCACTCCCAAACCGCTGCGCAGAAGTCAACCAAACTTCACCCAATAGTGTATTGTATCACAATCTAGTAGTTACATTTGAAAATGTTGTTCTAGGAAATTTTGTTTGAGCGCAATCATCAAACTTAATTAAAAAAGTCATTTAAGCCTTTTCACAGTGAGATCTATGCGATATGGCCGAGAAATGTAATTTTGATGTTAACTCCCAAACCGCTGCGCAGAAGTCAACCAAACTTCACCCATTAGTGTATTTTATCACAATCTAGTAGTTACATGTGGAAATTTGGTTCTAGGACATTTGATTTGAGCGCAATCCTCAAACTTAGGTCAAAAAAGCCATTTAAGCCTTTTCACAGTGAGATCTATGCGATATGGCCGAGAAATGTAATTTTGATGTTAACTCCCAAACCGCTGCGCAGAAGTCAACCAAACTTCACCCAATAGTGTATTGTATCACATTCTAGTAGTTACATTTGAAAATTTCGTTCTAGGACATTTGGTTTGAGCGCAATCCTCAAACTTAGGTCAAAAAAGCCATTTAAGCCTTTTCACAGTGAGATCTATGCGATATGGCCGAGAAATGTAATTTTGATGTTAACTCCCAAACCGCTGCGCAGAAGTCAACCAAACTTCACCCAATAGTGTATTGTATCACAATCTAGTAGTTACATTTGAAAATTTTGTTCTAGGACATTTTGTTTGAACGCAATCATCAAACTTAATTAAAAAAGTCATTTAAGCCTTTTCACAGTGAGATCTATGCGATATGGCCGAGAAATGTAATTTTGATGTTAACTCCCAAACCGCTGCGCAGAAGTCAACCAAACTTCACCCAATAGTGTATTTTATCACAATCTAGTAGTTACATGTGGAAATTTGGTTCTAGGACATTTGATTTGAGCGCAATCCTCAAACTTAGGTCAAAAAAGCCATTTAAGCCTTTTCACAGTGAGATCTATGCGATATGGCCGAGAAATGTAATTTTGATGTTCACTCCCAAACCGCTGCGCAGAAGTCAACCAAACTTCACCCAATAGTGTATTGTATCACAATCTAGTAGTTACATTTGAAAATTTTGTTCTAGAAAATTTTGTTTGAGCGCAATCATCAAACTTAATTAAAAAAGTCATGTAAGCCTTTTCACTGTGAGATCTATGCGATATGGCCGAGAAATGTAATTTTGATGTTAACTCCCAAACCGCTGCGCAGAAGTCAACCAAACTTCACCCATTAGTGTATTTTATCACAATCTAGTAGTTACATGTGGAAATTTGGTTCTAGGACATTTGATTTGAGCGCAATCCTCAAACTTAGGTCAAAAAAGCCATTTAAGCCTTTTCACAGTGAGATCTATGCGATATGGCCGAGAAATGTAATTTTGATGTTAACTCCCAAACCGCTGCGCAGAAGTCAACCAAACTTCACCCAATAGTGTATTGTATCACATTCTAGTAGTTACATTTGAAAATTTCGTTCTAGGACATTTGGTTTGAGCGCAATCCTCAAACTTAGGTCAAAAAAGCCATTTAAGCCTTTTCACAGTGAGATCTATGCGATATGGCCGAGAAATGTAATTTTGATGATAACTCCCAAACCGCTGCGCAGAAGTCAACCAAACTTCACCCAATAGTGTATTGTATCACAATCTAGTAGTTACATTTGAAAATTTTGTTCTAGGACATTTTGTTTGAACGCAATCATCAAACTTAATTAAAAAAGTCATTTAAGCCCTTTCACAGTGAGATCTATGCGATATGGCCGAGAAATGTAATTTTGATGTTAACTCCCAAACCGCTGCGCAGAAGTCAACCAAACTTCACCCAATAGTGTATTGTATCACAATCTAGTAGTTACATTTGAAAATTTTGTTCTAGGACAATTCGTTTGAGCGCAATCCTCAAACTTAGGTCAAAAAAGCCATTTAAGCCTTTTCACAGTGAGATCTATGCGATATGGCCGAGAAATGTAATTTTGATGTTAACTCCCAAACCGCTGCGCAGAAGTCAACCAAACTTCACCCAATAGTGTATTGTATCACATTCTAGTAGTTACATTTGAAAATTTCGTTCTAGGAAATTTTGTTTGAGCGCAATCATCAAACTTAATTAAAAAAGTCATTTAAGCCTTTTCACAGTGAGATCTATGCGATATGGCCGAGAAATGTAATTTTGATGTTAACTCCCAAACCGCTGCGCAGAAGTCAACCAAACTTCACCCATTAGTGTATTTTATCACAATCTAGTAGTTACATGTGGAAATTTGGTTCTAGGACATTTGATTTGAGCGCAATCCTCAAACTTAGGTCAAAAAAGCCATTTAAGCCTTTTCACAGTGAGATCTATGCGATATGGCCGAGAAATGTAATTTTGATGTTAACTCCCAAACCGCTGCGCAGAAGTCAACCAAACTTCACCCAATAGTGTATTGTATCACAATCTAGTAGTTACATTTAAAAATTTTGTTCTAGGAAATTTTGTTTGAACGCAATCATCAAACTTAATTAAAAAAGTCATTTAAGCCTTTTCACAGTGAGATCTATGCGATATGGCCGAGAAATGTAATTTTGATGTTAACTCCCAAACCGCTGCGCAGAAGTCAACCAAACTTCACCCATTAGTGTATTGTATCACAATCTAGTAGTTACATGTGGAAATTTGGTTATAGGACATTTGATTTGAGCGCAATCCTCAAACTTAGGTCAAAAAAGCCATTTAAGCCTTTTCACAGTGAGATCTATGCGATATGGCCGAGAAATGTAATTTTGATGTTCACTCCCAAACCGCTGCGCAGAAGTCAACCAAACTTCACCCAATAGTGTATTGTATCACAATCTAGTAGTTACATTTGAAAATGTTGTTCTAGGAAATTTTGTTTGAGCGCAATCATCAAACTTAATTAAAAAAGTCATTTAAGCCTTTTCACAGTGAGATCTATGCGATATGGCCGAGAAATGTAATTTTGATGTTAACTCCCAAACCGCTGCGCAGAAGTCAACCAAACTTCACCCATTAGTGTATTTTATCACAATCTAGTAGTTACATGTGGAAATTTGGTTCTAGGACATTTGATTTGAGCGCAATCCTCAAACTTAGGTCAAAAAAGCCATTTAAGCCTTTTCACAGTGAGATCTATGCGATATGGCCGAGAAATGTAATTTTGATGTTAACTCCCAAACCGCTGCGCAGAAGTCAACCAAACTTCACCCAATAGTGTATTGTATCACATTCTAGTAGTTACATTTGAAAATTTCGTTCTAGGACATTTGGTTTGAGCGCAATCCTCAAACTTAGGTCAAAAAAGCCATTTAAGCCTTTTCACAGTGAGATCTATGCGATATGGCCGAGAAATGTAATTTTGATGTTAACTCCCAAACCGCTGCGCAGAAGTCAACCAAACTTCACCCAATAGTGTATTGTATCACAATCTAGTAGTTACATTTGAAAATTTTGTTCTAGGACATTTTGTTTGAACGCAATCATCAAACTTAATTAAAAAAGTCATTTAAGCCTTTTCACAGTGAGATCTATGCGATATGGCCGAGAAATGTAATTTTGATGTTAACTCCCAAACCGCTGCGCAGAAGTCAACCAAACTTCACCCAATAGTGTATTTTATCACAATCTAGTAGTTACATGTGGAAATTTGGTTCTAGGACATTTGATTTGAGCGCAATCCTCAAACTTAGGTCAAAAAAGCCATTTAAGCCTTTTCACAGTGAGATCTATGCGATATGGCCGAGAAATGTAATTTTGATGTTCACTCCCAAACCGCTGCGCAGAAGTCAACCAAACTTCACCCAATAGTGTATTGTATCACAATCTAGTAGTTACATTTGAAAATTTTGTTCTAGAAAATTTTGTTTGAGCGCAATCATCAAACTTAATTAAAAAAGTCATGTAAGCCTTTTCACTGTGAGATCTATGCGATATGGCCGAGAAATGTAATTTTGATGTTAACTCCCAAACCGCTGCGCAGAAGTCAACCAAACTTCACCCATTAGTGTATTTTATCACAATCTAGTAGTTACATGTGGAAATTTGGTTCTAGGACATTTGATTTGAGCGCAATCCTCAAACTTAGGTCAAAAAAGCCATTTAAGCCTTTTCACAGTGAGATCTATGCGATATGGCCGAGAAATGTAATTTTGATGTTAACTCCCAAACCGCTGCGCAGAAGTCAACCAAACTTCACCCAATAGTGTATTGTATCACATTCTAGTAGTTACATTTGAAAATTTCGTTCTAGGACATTTGGTTTGAGCGCAATCCTCAAACTTAGGTCAAAAAAGCCATTTAAGCCTTTTCACAGTGAGATCTATGCGATATGGCCGAGAAATGTAATTTTGATGATAACTCCCAAACCGCTGCGCAGAAGTCAACCAAACTTCACCCAATAGTGTATTGTATCACAATCTAGTAGTTACATTTGAAAATTTTGTTCTAGGACATTTTGTTTGAACGCAATCATCAAACTTAATTAAAAAAGTCATTTAAGCCCTTTCACAGTGAGATCTATGCGATATGGCCGAGAAATGTAATTTTGATGTTAACTCCCAAACCGCTGCGCAGAAGTCAACCAAACTTCACCCAATAGTGTATTGTATCACAATCTAGTAGTTACATTTGAAAATTTTGTTCTAGGACAATTCGTTTGAGCGCAATCCTCAAACTTAGGTCAAAAAAGCCATTTAAGCCTTTTCACAGTGAGATCTATGCGATATGGCCGAGAAATGTAATTTTGATGTTAACTCCCAAACCGCTGCGCAGAAGTCAACCAAACTTCACCCAATAGTGTATTGTATCACATTCTAGTAGTTACATTTGAAAATTTCGTTCTAGGAAATTTTGTTTGAGCGCAATCATCAAACTTAATTAAAAAAGTCATTTAAGCCTTTTCACAGTGAGATCTATGCGATATGGCCGAGAAATGTAATTTTGATGTTAACTCCCAAACCGCTGCGCAGAAGTCAACCAAACTTCACCCATTAGTGTATTTTATCACAATCTAGTAGTTACATGTGGAAATTTGGTTCTAGGACATTTGATTTGAGCGCAATCCTCAAACTTAGGTCAAAAAAGCCATTTAAGCCTTTTCACAGTGAGATCTATGCGATATGGCCGAGAAATGTAATTTTGATGTTAACTCCCAAACCGCTGCGCAGAAGTCAACCAAACTTCACCCAATAGTGTATTGTATCACAATCTAGTAGTTACATTTAAAAATTTTGTTCTAGGAAATTTTGTTTGAACGCAATCATCAAACTTAATTAAAAAAGTCATTTAAGCCTTTTCACAGTGAGATCTATGCGATATGGCCGAGAAATGTAATTTTGATGTTAACTCCCAAACCGCTGCGCAGAAGTCAACCAAACTTCACCCATTAGTGTATTGTATCACAATCTAGTAGTTACATGTGGAAATTTGGTTATAGGACATTTGATTTGAGCGCAATCCTCAAACTTAGGTCAAAAAAGCCGTTTAAGCCTTTTCACAGTGAGATCTATGCGATATGGCCGAGAAATGTAATTTTGATGTTAACTCCCAAACCGCTGCGCAGAAGTCAACCAAACTTCACCCAATAGTGTATTGTATCACAATCTAGTAGTTACATTTGAAAATTTTGTTCTAGGAAATTTTGTTTGAGCGCAATCATCAAACTTAATTAAAAAAGTCATTTAAGCCTTTTCACAGTGAGATCTATGCGATATGGCCGAGAAATGTAATTTTGATGTTAACTCCCAAACCGCTGCGCAGAAGTCAACCAAACTTCACCCATTAGTGTATTTTATCACAATCTAGTAGTTACATGTGGAAATTTGGTTCTAGGACATTTGATTTGAGCGCAATCCTCAAACTTAGGTCAAAAAAGCCATTTAAGCCTTTTCACAGTGAGATCTATGCGATATGGCCGAGAAATGTAATTTTGATGTTCACTCCCAAACCGCTGCGCAGAAGTCAACCAAACTTCACCCAATAGTGTATTGTATCACAATCTAGTAGTTACATTTGAAAATTTTGTTCTAGGAAATTTTGTTTGAGCGCAATCATCAAACTTAATTAAAAAATTCATTTAAGCCTTTTCACAGTGAGATCTATGCGATATGGCCGAGAAATGTAATTTTGATGTTAACTCCCAAACCGCTGCGCAGAAGTCAACCAAACTTCACCCATTAGTGTATTTTATCACAATCTAGTAGTTACAAATGGAAATTTGGTTCTAGGACATTTGATTTGAGCGCAATCCTCAAACTTAGGTCAAAAAAGCCATTTAAGCCTTTTCACAGTGAGATCTATGCGATATGGCCGAGAAATGTAATTTTGATGTTAACTCCCAAACCGCTGCGCAGAAGTCAACCAAACTTCACCCAATAGTGTATTGTATCACATTCTAGTAGTTACATTTGAAAATTTCGTTCTAGGACATTTGGTTTGAGCGCAATCCTCAAACTTAGGTCAAAAAAGCCATTTAAGCCTTTTCACAGTGAGATCTATGCGATATGGCCGAGAAATGTAATTTTGATGTTAACTCCCAAACCGCTGCGCAGAAGTCAACCAAACTTCACCCAATAGTGTATTGTATCACAATCTAGTAGTTACATTTGAAAATTTTGTTCTAGGAAATTTTGTTTGAGCGCAATCATCAAACTTAATTAAAAAAGTCATTTAAGCCTTTTCACAGTGAGATCTATGCGATATGGCCGAGAAATGTAATTTTGATGTTAACTCCCAAACCGCTGCGCAGAAGTTAACCAAACTTCACCCATTAGTGTATTTTATCACAATCTAGTAGTTACATGTGGAAATTTGGTTCTAGGACATTTGATTTGAGCGCAATCCTCAAACTTAGGTCAAAAAAGCCATTTAAGCCTTTTCACAGTGAGATCTATGCGATATGGCCGAGAAATGTAATTTTGATGTTAACTCCCAAACCGCTGCGCAGAAGTCAACCAAACTTCACCCAATAGTGTATTGTATCACATTCTAGTAGTTACATTTGAAAATTTCGTTCTAGGACATTTGGTTTGAGCGCAATCCTCAAACTTAGGTCAAAAAAGCCATTTAAGCCTTTTCACAGTGAGATCTATGCGATATGGCCGAGAAATGTAATTTTGATGTTAACTCCCAAACCGCTGCGCAGAAGTCAACCAAACTTCACCCAATAGTGTATTGTATCACAATCTAGTAGTTACATTTAAAAATTTTGTTCTAGGACATTTTGTTTGAACGCAATCATCAAACTTAATTAAAAAAGTCATTTAAGCCTTTTCACAGTGAGATCTATGCGATATGGCCGAGAAATGTAATTTTGATGTTAACTCCCAAACCGCTGCGCAGAAGTCAACCAAACTTCACCCATTAGTGTATTGTATCACAATCTAGTAGTTACATGTGGAAATTTGGTTATAGGACATTTGATTTGAGCGCAATCCTCAAACTTAGGTCAAAAAAGCCATTTAAGCCTTTTCACAGTGAGATCTATGCGATATGGCCGAGAAATGTAATTTTGATGTTAACTCCCAAACCGCTGCGCAGAAGTCAACCAAACTTCACCCAATAGTGTATTGTATCACAATCTAGTAGTTACATTTGAAAATTTTGTTCTAGGAAATTTTGTTTGAGCGCAATCATCAAACTTAATTAAAAAAGTCATTTAAGCCTTTTCACAGTGAGATCTATGCGATATGGCCGAGAAATGTAATTTTGATGTTAACTCCCAAACCGCTGCGCAGAAGTCGACCAAACTTCACCCATTAGTGTATTTTATCACAATCTAGTAGTTACATGTGGAAATTTGGTTCTAGGACATTTGATTTGAGCGCAATCCTCAAACTTAGGTCAAAAAAGCCATTTAAGCCTTTTCACAGTGAGATCTATGCGATATGGCCGAGAAATGTAATTTTGATGTTAACTCCCAAACCGCTGCGCAGAAGTCAACCAAACTTCACCCAATAGTGTATTGTATCACATTCTAGTAGTTACATTTGAAAATTTCGTTCTAGGACATTTGGTTTGAGCGCAATCCTCAAACTTAGGTCAAAAAAGCCATTTAAGCCTTTTCACAGTGAGATCTATGCGATATGGCCGAGAAATGTAATTTTGATGTTAACTCCCAAACCGCTGCGCAGAAGTCAACCAAACTTCACCCAATAGTGTATTGTATCACAATCTAGTAGTTACATTTGAAAATTTTGTTCTAGGACATTTTGTTTGAACGCAATCATCAAACTTAATTAAAAAAGTCATTTAAGCCTTTTCACAGTGAGATCTATGCGATATGGCCGAGAAATGTAATTTTGATGTTAACTCCCAAACCGCTGCGCAGAAGTCAACCAAACTTCACCCAATAGTGTATTGTATCACAATCTAGTAGTTACATTTGAAAATTTTGTTCTAGGACATTTTGTTTGAGCGCAATCCTCAAACTTAGGTCAAAAAAGCCATTTAAGCCTTTTCACAGTGAGATCTATGCGATATGGCCGAGAAATGTAATTTTGATGTTAACTCCCAAACCGCTGCGCAGAAGTCAACCAAACTTCACCCAATAGTGTATTGTATCACAATCTAGTAGTTACATTTGAAAATTTTGTTCTAGGACATTTTGTTTGAACGCAATCATCAAACTTAATTAAAAAAGTCATTTAAGCCTTTTC
Source organism: Corythoichthys intestinalis (assembly GCF_030265065.1). Lineage (NCBI taxonomy): Eukaryota > Metazoa > Chordata > Actinopteri > Syngnathiformes > Syngnathidae > Corythoichthys > Corythoichthys intestinalis. Next base: position 3,151,157 of record NC_080404.1, read on the forward strand.
ACAGTGAGATCTATGCGATATGGCCGAGAAATGTAATTTTGATGTTAACTCCCAAACCGCTGCGCAGAAGTCAACCAAACTTCACCCAATAGTGTATTGTATCACGATCTAGTAGTTACATTTGAAAATTTTGTTCTAGGACATTTTGTTTGAGCGCAATCCTCAAACTTAGGTCAAAAAAGCCATTTAAGCCTTTTCACAGTGAGATCTATGCGATATGGCCGAGAAATGTAATTTTGATGTTAACTCCCAAACCGCTGCGCAGAAGTCAACCAAACTTCACCCAATAGTGTATTGTATCACAATCTAGTAGTTACATTTGAAAATTTTGTTCTAGGACATTTTGTTTGAACGCAATCATCAAACTTAATTAAAAAAGTCATTTAAGCCTTTTCACAGTGAGATCTATGCGATATGGCCGAGAAATGTAATTTTGATGTTAACTCCCAAACCGCTGCGCAGAAGTCAACCAAACTTCACCCAATAGTGTATTGTATCACAATCTAGTAGTTACATTTGAAAATTTTGTTCTAGGACATTTTGTTTGAACGCAATCATCAAACTTAATTAAAAAAGTCATTTAAGCCTTTTCACAGTGAGATCTATGCGATATGGCCGAGAAATGTAATTTTGATGTTAACTCCCAAACCGCTGCGCAGAAGTCAACCAAACTTCACCCAATAGTGTATTGTATCACAATCTAGTAGTTACATTTGAAAATTTTGTTCTAGGACATTTTGTTTGAGCGCAATCCTCAAACTTAGGTCAAAAAAGCCATTTAAGCCTTTTCACAGTGAGATCTATGCGATATGGCCGAGAAATGTAATTTTGATGTTAACTCCCAAACCGCTGCGCAGAAGTCAACCAAACTTCACCCAATAGTGTATTGTATCACAATCTAGTAGTTACATTTGAAAATTTTGTTCTAGGACATTTTGTTTGAACGCAATCATCAAACTTAATTAAAAAAGTCATTTAAGCCTTTTCACAGTGAGATCTATGCGATATGGCCGAGAAATGTAATTTTGATGTTAACTCCCAAACCGCTGCGCAGAAGTCAACCAAACTTCACCCAATAGTGTATTGTATCACAATCTAGTAGTTACATTTGAAAATTTTGTTCTAGGAAATTTTGTTTGAACGCAATCATCAAACTTAATTAAAAAAGTCATTTAAGCCTTTTCACAGTGAGATCTATGCGATATGGCCGAGAAATGTAATTTTGATGTTAACTCCCAAACCGCTGCGCAGAAGTCAACCAAACTTCACCCAATAGTGTATTGTATCACAATCTAGTAGTTACATTTGAAAATTTTGTTCTAGGAAATTTTGTTTGAGCGCAATCATCAAACTTAATTAAAAAAGTCATTTAAGCCTTTTCACAGTGAGATCTATGCGATATGGCCGAGAAATGTAATTTTGATGTTAACTCCCAAACCGCTGCGCAGAAGTCAACCAAACTTCACCCATTAGTGTATTTTATCACAATCTAGTAGTTACATGTGGAAATTTGGTTCTAGGACATTTGATTTGAGCGCAATCCTCAAACTTAGGTCAAAAAAGCCATTTAAGCCTTTTCACAGTGAGATCTATGCGATATGGCCGAGAAATGTAATTTTGATGTTAACTCCCAAACCGCTGCGCAGAAGTCAACCAAACTTCACCCAATAGTGTATTGTATCACATTCTAGTAGTTACATTTGAAAATTTCGTTCTAGGACATTTGGTTTGAGCGCAATCCTCAAACTTAGGTCAAAAAAGCCATTTAAGCCTTTTCACAGTGAGATCTATGCGATATGGCCGAGAAATGTAATTTTGATGATAACTCCCAAACCGCTGCGCAGAAGTCAACCAAACTTCACCCAATAGTGTATTGTATCACAATCTAGTAGTTACATTTGAAAATTTTGTTCTAGGACATTTTGTTTGAAAGCAATCATCAAACTTAATTAAAAAAGTCATTTAAGCCTTTTCACAGTGAGATCTATGCGATATGGCCGAGAAATGTAATTTTGATGTTAACTCCCAAACCGCTGCGCAGAAGTCAACCAAACTTCACCCAATAGTGTATTGTATCACAATCTAGTAGTTACATTTGAAAATTTTGTTCTAGGACATTTTGTTTGAGCGCAATCCTCAAACTTAGGTCAAAAAAGCCATTAAAGCCTTTTCACAGTGAGATCTATGCGATATGGCCGAGAAATGTAATTTTGATGTTAACTCCCAAACCGCTGCGCAGAAGTCAACCAAACTTCACCCAATAGTGTATTCTATCACAATCTAGTAGTTACATTTGAAAATTTTGTTCTAGGACATTTTGTTTGAACGCAATCATCAAACTTAATTAAAAAAGTCATTTAAGCCTTTTCACAGTGAGATCTATGCGATATGGCCGAGAAATGTAATTTTGATGTTAACTCCCAAACCGCTGCGCAGAAGTCAACCAAACTTCACCCAATAGTGTATTGTATCACAATCTAGTAGTTACATTTGAAAATTTTGTTCTAGGAAATTTTGTTTGAGCGCAATCATCAAACTTAATTAAAAAAGTCATTTAAGCCTTTTCACAGTGAGATCTATGCGATATGGCCGAGAAATGTAATTTTGATGTTCACTCCCAAACCGCTGCGCAGAAGTCAACCAAACTTCACCCAATAGTGTATTGTATCACAATCTAGTAGTTACATTTGAAAATTTTGTTCTAGGAAATTTTGTTTGAGCGCAATCATCAAACTTAATTAAAAAAGTCATTTAAGCCTTTTCACAGTGAGATCTATGCGATATGGCCGAGAAATGTAATTTTGATGTTAACTCCCAAACCGCTGCGCAGAAGTCGACCAAACTTCACCCATTAGTGTATTTTATCACAATCTAGTAGTTACATGTGGAAATTTGGTTCTAGGACATTTGATTTGAGCGCAATCCTCAAACTTAGGTCAAAAAAGCCATTTAAGCCTTTTCACAGTGAGATCTATGCGATATGGCCGAGAAATGTAATTTTGATGTTAACTCCCAAACCGCTGCGCAGAAGTCAACCAAACTTCACCCAATAGTGTATTGTATCACATTCTAGTAGTTACATTTGAAAATTTCGTTCTAGGACATTTGGTTTGAGCGCAATCCTCAAACTTAGGTCAAAAAAGCCATTTAAGCCTTTTCACAGTGAGATCTATGCGATATGGCCGAGAAATGTAATTTTGATGTTAACTCCCAAACCGCTGCGCAGAAGTCAACCAAACTTCACCCAATAGTGTATTGTATCACAATCTAGTAGTTACATTTGAAAATTTTGTTCTAGGACATTTTGTTTGAACGCAATCATCAAACTTAATTAAAAAAGTCATTTAAGCCTTTTCACAGTGAGATCTATGCGATATGGCCGAGAAATGTAATTTTGATGTTAACTCCCAAACCGCTGCGCAGAAGTCAACCAAACTTCACCCAATAGTGTATTGTATCACAATCTAGTAGTTACATTTGAAAATTTTGTTCTAGGACATTTTGTTTGAGCGCAATCCTCAAACTTAGGTCAAAAAAGCCATTTAAGCCTTTTCACAGTGAGATCTATGCGATATGGCCGAGAAATGTAATTTTGATGTTAACTCCCAAACCGCTGCGCAGAAGTCAACCAAACTTCACCCAATAGTGTATTGTATCACAATCTAGTAGTTACATTTGAAAATTTTGTTCTAGGACATTTTGTTTGAACGCAATCATCAAACTTAATTAAAAAAGTCATTTAAGCCTTTTCACAGTGAGATCTATGCGATATGGCCGAGAAATGTAATTTTGATGTTAACTCCCAAACCGCTGCGCAGAAGTCAACCAAACTTCACCCAATAGTGTATTGTATCACGATCTAGTAGTTACATTTGAAAATTTTGTTCTAGGACATTTTGTTTGAGCGCAATCCTCAAACTTAGGTCAAAAAAGCCATTTAAGCCTTTTCACAGTGAGATCTATGCGATATGGCCGAGAAATGTAATTTTGATGTTAACTCCCAAACCGCTGCGCAGAAGTCAACCAAACTTCACCCAATAGTGTATTGTATCACAATCTAGTAGTTACATTTGAAAATTTTGTTCTAGGACATTTTGTTTGAACGCAATCATCAAACTTAATTAAAAAAGTCATTTAAGCCTTTTCACAGTGAGATCTATGCGATATGGCCGAGAAATGTAATTTTGATGTTAACTCCCAAACCGCTGCGCAGAAGTCAACCAAACTTCACCCAATAGTGTATTGTATCACAATCTAGTAGTTACATTTGAAAATTTTGTTCTAGGACATTTTGTTTGAACGCAATCATCAAACTTAATTAAAAAAGTCATTTAAGCCTTTTCACAGTGAGATCTATGCGATATGGCCGAGAAATGTAATTTTGATGTTAACTCCCAAACCGCTGCGCAGAAGTCAACCAAACTTCACCCAATAGTGTATTGTATCACAATCTAGTAGTTACATTTGAAAATTTTGTTCTAGGACATTTTGTTTGAGCGCAATCCTCAAACTTAGGTCAAAAAAGCCATTTAAGCCTTTTCACAGTGAGATCTATGCGATATGGCCGAGAAATGTAATTTTGATGTTAACTCCCAAACCGCTGCGCAGAAGTCAACCAAACTTCACCCAATAGTGTATTGTATCACAATCTAGTAGTTACATTTGAAAATTTTGTTCTAGGACATTTTGTTTGAACGCAATCATCAAACTTAATTAAAAAAGTCATTTAAGCCTTTTCACAGTGAGATCTATGCGATATGGCCGAGAAATGTAATTTTGATGTTAACTCCCAAACCGCTGCGCAGAAGTCAACCAAACTTCACCCAATAGTGTATTGTATCACAATCTAGTAGTTACATTTGAAAATTTTGTTCTAGGAAATTTTGTTTGAACGCAATCATCAAACTTAATTAAAAAAGTCATTTAAGCCTTTTCACAGTGAGATCTATGCGATATGGCCGAGAAATGTAATTTTGATGTTAACTCCCAAACCGCTGCGCAGAAGTCAACCAAACTTCACCCAATAGTGTATTGTATCACAATCTAGTAGTTACATTTGAAAATTTTGTTCTAGGAAATTTTGTTTGAGCGCAATCATCAAACTTAATTAAAAAAGTCATTTAAGCCTTTTCACAGTGAGATCTATGCGATATGGCCGAGAAATGTAATTTTGATGTTAACTCCCAAACCGCTGCGCAGAAGTCAACCAAACTTCACCCATTAGTGTATTTTATCACAATCTAGTAGTTACATGTGGAAATTTGGTTCTAGGACATTTGATTTGAGCGCAATCCTCAAACTTAGGTCAAAAAAGCCATTTAAGCCTTTTCACAGTGAGATCTATGCGATATGGCCGAGAAATGTAATTTTGATGTTAACTCCCAAACCGCTGCGCAGAAGTCAACCAAACTTCACCCAATAGTGTATTGTATCACATTCTAGTAGTTACATTTGAAAATTTCGTTCTAGGACATTTGGTTTGAGCGCAATCCTCAAACTTAGGTCAAAAAAGCCATTTAAGCCTTTTCACAGTGAGATCTATGCGATATGGCCGAGAAATGTAATTTTGATGATAACTCCCAAACCGCTGCGCAGAAGTCAACCAAACTTCACCCAATAGTGTATTGTATCACAATCTAGTAGTTACATTTGAAAATTTTGTTCTAGGACATTTTGTTTGAAAGCAATCATCAAACTTAATTAAAAAAGTCATTTAAGCCTTTTCACAGTGAGATCTATGCGATATGGCCGAGAAATGTAATTTTGATGTTAACTCCCAAACCGCTGCGCAGAAGTCAACCAAACTTCACCCAATAGTGTATTGTATCACAATCTAGTAGTTACATTTGAAAATTTTGTTCTAGGACATTTTGTTTGAGCGCAATCCTCAAACTTAGGTCAAAAAAGCCATTAAAGCCTTTTCACAGTGAGATCTATGCGATATGGCCGAGAAATGTAATTTTGATGTTAACTCCCAAACCGCTGCGCAGAAGTCAACCAAACTTCACCCAATAGTGTATTCTATCACAATCTAGTAGTTACATTTGAAAATTTTGTTCTAGGACATTTTGTTTGAACGCAATCATCAAACTTAATTAAAAAAGTCATTTAAGCCTTTTCACAGTGAGATCTATGCGATATGGCCGAGAAATGTAATTTTGATGTTAACTCCCAAACCGCTGCGCAGAAGTCAACCAAACTTCACCCAATAGTGTATTGTATCACAATCTAGTAGTTACATTTGAAAATTTTGTTCTAGGAAATTTTGTTTGAGCGCAATCATCAAACTTAATTAAAAAAGTCATTTAAGCCTTTTCACAGTGAGATCTATGCGATATGGCCGAGAAATGTAATTTTGATGTTCACTCCCAAACCGCTGCGCAGAAGTCAACCAAACTTCACCCAATAGTGTATTGTATCACAATCTAGTAGTTACATTTGAAAATTTTGTTCTAGGAAATTTTGTTTGAGCGCAATCATCAAACTTAATTAAAAAAGTCATTTAAGCCTTTTCACAGTGAGATCTATGCGATATGGCCGAGAAATGTAATTTTGATGTTAACTCCCAAACCGCTGCGCAGAAGTCAACCAAACTTCACCCATTAGTGTATTTTATCACAATCTAGTAGTTACATGTGGAAATTTGGTTCTAGGACATTTGATTTGAGCGCAATCCTCAAACTTAGGTCAAAAAAGCCATTTAAGCCTTTTCACAGTGAGATCTATGCGATATGGCCGAGAAATGTAATTTTGATGTTAACTCCCAAACCGCTGCGCAGAAGTCAACCAAACTTCACCCAATAGTGTATTGTATCACATTCTAGTAGTTACATTTGAAAATTTCGGTCTAGGACATTTGGTTTGAGCGCAATCCTCAAACTTAGGTCAAAAAAGCCATTTAAGCCTTTTCACAGTGAGATCTATGCGATATGGCCGAGAAATGTAATTTTGATGATAACTCCCAAACCGCTGCGCAGAAGTCAACCAAACTTCACCCAATAGTGTATTGTATCACAATCTAGTAGTTACATTTGAAAATTTTGTTCTAGGACATTTTGTTTGAACGCAATCATCAAACTTAATTAAAAAAGTCATTTAAGCCTTTTCACAGTGAGATCTATGCGATATGGCCGAGAAATGTAATTTTGATGTTAACTCCCAAACCGCTGCGCAGAAGTCAACCAAACTTCACCCAATAGTGTATTGTATCACAATCTAGTAGTTACATTTGAAAATTTTGTTCTAGGACATTTGGTTTGAGCGCAATCCTCAAACTTAGGTCAAAAAAGCCATTTAAGCCTTTTCACAGTGAGATCTATGCGATATGGCCGAGAAATGTAATTTTGATGTTAACTCCCAAACCGCTGCGCAGAAGTCAACCAAACTTCACCCAATAGTGTATTGTATCACATTCTAGTAGTTACATTTGAAAATTTCGTTCTAGGAAATTTTGTTTGAGCGCAATCATCAAACTTAATTAAAAAAGTCATTTAAGCCTTTTCACAGTGAGATCTATGCGATATGGCCGAGAAATGTAATTTTGATGTTAACTCCCAAACCGCTGCGCAGAAGTCAACCAAACTTCACCCATTAGTGTATTTTATCACAATCTAGTAGTTACATGTGGAAATTTGGTTCTAGGACATTTGATTTGAGCGCAAACCTCAAACTTAGGTCAAAAAAGCCATTTAAGCCTTTTCACAGTGAGATCTATGCGATATGGCCGAGAAATGTAATTTTGATGTTAACTCCCAAACCGCTGCGCAGAAGTCAACCAAACTTCACCCAATAGTGTATTGTATCACAATCTAGTAGTTACATTTAAAAATTTTGTTCTAGGACATTTTGTTTGAACGCAATCATCAAACTTAATTAAAAAAGTCATTTAAGCCTTTTCACAGTGAGATCTATGCGATATGGCCGAGAAATGTAATTTTGATGTTAACTCACAAACCGCTGCGCAGAAGTCAACCAAACTTCACCCAATAGTGTATTGTATCACAATCTAGTAGTTACATGTGGAAATTTGGTTATAGGACATTTGATTTGAGCGCAATCCTCAAACTTAGGTCAAAAAAGCCATTTAAGCCTTTTCACAGTGAGATCTATGCGATATGGCCGAGAAATGTAATTTTGATGTTCACTCCCAAACCGCTGCGCAGAAGTCAACCAAACTTCACCCAATAGTGTATTGTATCACAATCTAGTAGTTACATTTGAAAATTTTGTTCTAGGAAATTTTGTTTGAGCGCAATCATCAAACTTAATTAAAAAAGTCATTTAAGCCTTTTCACAGTGAGATCTATGCGATATGGCCGAGAAATGTAATTTTGATGTTAACTCCCAAACCGCTGCGCAGAAGTCAACCAAACTTCACCCATTAGTGTATTTTATCACAATCTAGTAGTTACATGTGGAAATTTGGTTCTAGGACATTTGATTTGAGCGCAATCCTCAAACTTAGGTCAAAAAAGCCATTTAAGCCTTTTCACAGTGAGATCTATGCGATATGGCCGAGAAATGTAATTTTGATGTTAACTCCCAAACCGCTGCGCAGAAGTCAACCAAACTTCACCCAATAGTGTATTGTATCACATTCTAGTAGTTACATTTGAAAATTTCGTTCTAGGACATTTGGTTTGAGCGCAATCCTCAAACTTAGGTCAAAAAAGCCATTTAAGCCTTTTCACAGTGAGATCTATGCGATATGGCCGAGAAATGTAATTTTGATGTTAACTCCCAAACCGCTGCGCAGAAGTCAACCAAACTTCACCCAATAGTGTATTGTATCACAATCTAGTAGTTACATTTGAAAATTTTGTTCTAGGAAATATTGTTTGAGCGCAATCATCAAACTTAATTAAAAAAGTCATTTAAGCCTTTTCACAGTGAGATCTATGCGATATGGCCGAGAAATGTAATTTTGATGTTAACTCCCAAACCGCTGCGCAGAAGTCAACCAAACTTCACCCATTAGTGTATTTTATCACAATCTAGTAGTTACATGTGGAAATTTGGTTCTAGGACATTTGATTTGAGCGCAATCCTCAAACTTAGGTCAAAAAAGCCATTTAAGCCTTTTCACAGTGAGATCTATGCGATATGGCCGAGAAATGTAATTTTGATGTTAACTCCCAAACCGCTGCGCAGAAGTCAACCAAACTTCACCCAATAGTGTATTGTATCACATTCTAGTAGTTACATTTGAAAATTTCGTTCTAGGACATTTGGTTTGAGCGCAATCCTCAAACTTAGGTCAAAAAAGCCATTTAAGCCTTTTCACAGTGAGATCTATGCGATATGGCCGAGAAATGTAATTTTGATGTTAACTCCCAAACCGCTGCGCAGAAGTCAACCAAACTTCACCCAATAGTGTATTGTATCACAATCTAGTAGTTACATTTGAAAATTTTGTTCTAGGACATTTTGTTTGAACGCAATCATCAAACTTAATTAAAAAAGTCATTTAAGCCTTTTCACAGTGAGATCTATGCGATATGGCCGAGAAATGTAATTTTGATGTTAACTCCCAAACCGCTGCGGAGAAGTCAACCAAACTTCACCCAATAGTGTATTGTATCACAATCTAGTAGTTACATTTGAAAATTTTGTTCTAGGACATTTTGTTTGAGCGCAATCCTCAAACTTAGGTCAAAAAAGCCATTTAAGCCTTTTCACAGTGAGATCTATGCGATATGGCCGAGAAATGTAATTTTGATGTTAAGTCCCAAACCGCTGCGCAGAAGTCAACCAAACTTCACCCAATAGTGTATTGTATCACAATCTAGTAGTTACATTTGAAAATTTTGTTCTAGGACATTTTGTTTGAACGCAATCATCAAACTTAATTAAAAAAGTCATTTAAGCCTTTTCACAGTGAGATCTATGCGATATGGCCGAGAAATGTAATTTTGATGTTAACTCCCAAACCGCTGCGCAGAAGTCAACCAAACTTCACCCAATAGTGTATTGTATCACAATCTAGTAGTTACATTTGAAAATTTTGTTCTAGGAAATTTTGTTTGAGCGCAATCATCAAACTTAATTAAAAAAGTCATTTAAGCCTTTTCACAGTGAGATCTATGCGATATGGCCGAGAAATGTAATTTTGATGTTAACTCCCAAACCGCTGCGCAGAAGTCAACCAAACTTCACCCATTAGTGTATTTTATCACAATCTAGTAGTTACATGTGGAAATTTGGTTCTAGGACATTTGATTTGAGCGCAATCCTCAAACTTAGGTCAAAAAAGCCATTTAAGCCTTTTCACAGTGAGATCTATGCGATATGGCCGAGAAATGTAATTTTGATGTTCACTCCCAAACCGCTGCGCAGAAGTCAACCAAACTTCACCCAATAGTGTATTGTATCCCAATCTAGTAGTTACATTTGAAAATTTTGTTCTAGGACATTTTGTTTGAACGCAATCATCAAACTTAATTAAAAAAGTCATTTAAGCCTTTTCACAGTGAGATCTATGCGATATGGCCGAGAAATGTAATTTTGATGTTAACTCCCAAACCGCTGCGGAGAAGTCAACCAAACTTCACCCAATAATGTATTGTATCACAATCTAGTAGTTACATTTGAAAATTTTGTTCTAGGACATTTTGTTTGAGCGCAATCCTCAAACTTAGGTCAAAAAAGCCATTTAAGCCTTTTCACAGTGAGATCTATGCGATATGGCCGAGAAATGTAATTTTGATGTTAACTCCCAAACCGCTGCGCAGAAGTCAACCAAACTTCACCCAATAGTGTATTGTATCACAATCTAGTAGTTACATTTGAAAATTTTGTTCTAGGACATTTTGTTTGAACGCAATCATCAAACTTAATTAAAAAAGTCATTTAAGCCTTTTCACAGTGAGATCTATGCGATATGGCCGAGAAATGTAATTTTGATGTTAACTCCCAAACCGCTGCGCAGAAGTCAACCAAACTTCACCCAATAGTGTATTGTATCACAATCTAGTAGTTACATTTGAAAATTTTGTTCTAGGAAATTTTGTTTGAGCGCAATCATCAAACTTAATTAAAAAAGTCATTTAAGCCTTTTCACAGTGAGATCTATGCGATATGGCCGAGAAATGTAATTTTGATGTTAACTCCCAAACCGCTGCGCAGAAGTCAACCAAACTTCACCCATTAGTGTATTTTATCACAATCTAGTAGTTACATGTGGAAATTTGGTTCTAGGACATTTGATTTGAGCGCAATCCTCAAACTTAGGTCAAAAAAGCCATTTAAGCCTTTTCACAGTGAGATCTATGCGATATGGCCGAGAAATGTAATTTTGATGTTCACTCCCAAACCGCTGCGCAGAAGTCAACCAAACTTCACCCAATAGTGTATTGTATCACAATCTAGTAGTTACATTTGAAAATTTTGTTCTAGGAAATTTTGTTTGAGCGCAATCATCAAACTTAATTAAAAAAGTCATTTAAGCCTTTTCACAGTGAGATCTATGCGATATGGCCGAGAAATGTAATTTTGATGTTAACTCCCAAACCGCTGCGCAGAAGTCAACCAAACTTCACCCATTAGTGTATTTTATCACAATCTAGTAGTTACATGTGGAAATTTGGTTCTAGGACATTTGATTTGAGCGCAATCCTCAAACTTAGGTCAAAAAAGCCATTTAAGCCTTTTCACAGTGAGATCTATGCGATATGGCCGAGAAATGTAATTTTGATGTTAACTCCCAAACCGCTGCGCAGAAGTCAACCAAACTTCACCCAATAGTGTATTGTATCACATTCTAGTAGTTACATTTGAAAATTTCGTTCTAGGACATTTGGTTTGAGCGCAATCCTCAAACTTAGGTCAAAAAAGCCATTTAAGCCTTTTCACAGTGAGATCTATGCGATATGGCCGAGAAATGTAATTTTGATGATAACTCCCAAACCGCTGCGCAGAAGTCAACCAAACTTCACCCAATAGTGTATTGTATCACAATCTAGTAGTTACATTTGAAAATTTTGTTCTAGGACATTTTGTTTGAACGCAATCATCAAACTTAATTAAAAAAGTCATTTAAGCCTTTTCACAGTGAGATCTATGCGATATGGCCGAGAAATGTAATTTTGATGTTAACTCCCAAACCGCTGCGCAGAAGTCAACCAAACTTCACCCAATAGTGTATTGTATCACAATCTAGTAGTTACATTTGAAAATTTTGTTCTAGGACATTTGGTTTGAGCGCAATCCTCAAACTTAGGTCAAAAAAGCCATTTAAGCCTTTTCACAGTGAGATCTATGCGATATGGCCGAGAAATGTAATTTTGATGTTAACTCCCAAACCGCTGCGCAGAAGTCAACCAAACTTCACCCAATAGTGTATTGTATCACATTCTAGTAGTTACATTTGAAAATTTCGTTCTAGGAAATTTTGTTTGAGCGCAATCATCAAACTTAATTAAAAAAGTCATTTAAGCCTTTTCACAGTGAGATCTATGCGATATGGCCGAGAAATGTAATTTTGATGTTAACTCCCAAACCGCTGCGCAGAAGTCAACCAAACTTCACCCATTAGTGTATTTTATCACAATCTAGTAGTTACATGTGGAAATTTGGTTCTAGGACATTTGATTTGAGCGCAAACCTCAAACTTAGGTCAAAAAAGCCATTTAAGCCTTTTCACAGTGAGATCTATGCGATATGGCCGAGAAATGTAATTTTGATGTTAACTCCCAAACCGCTGCGCAGAAGTCAACCAAACTTCACCCAATAGTGTATTGTATCACAATCTAGTAGTTACATTTAAAAATTTTGTTCTAGGACATTTTGTTTGAACGCAATCATCAAACTTAATTAAAAAAGTCATTTAAGCCTTTTCACAGTGAGATCTATGCGATATGGCCGAGAAATGTAATTTTGATGTTAACTCCCAAACCGCTGCGCAGAAGTCAACCAAACTTCACCCAATAGTGTATTGTATCACAATCTAGTAGTTACATGTGGAAATTTGGTTATAGGACATTTGATTTGAGCGCAATCCTCAAACTTAGGTCAAAAAAGCCATTTAAGCCTTTTCACAGTGAGATCTATGCGATATGGCCGAGAAATGTAATTTTGATGTTAACTCCCAAACCGCTGCGCAGAAGTCAACCAAACTTCACCCAATAGTGTATTGTATCACAATCTAGTAGTTACATTTGAAAATTTTGTTCTAGGAAATATTGTTTGAGCGCAATCATCAAACTTAATTAAAAAAGTCATTTAAGCCTTTTCACAGTGAGATCTATGCGATATGGCCGAGAAATGTAATTTTGATGTTAACTCCCAAACCGCTGCGCAGAAGTCAACCAAACTTCACCCATTAGTGTATTTTATCACAATCTAGTAGTTACATGTGGAAATTTGGTTCTAGGACATTTGATTTGAGCGCAATCCTCAAACTTAGGTCAAAAAAGCCATTTAAGCCTTTTCACAGTGAGATCTATGCGATATGGCCGAGAAATGTAATTTTGATGTTAACTCCCAAACCGCTGCGCAGAAGTCAACCAAACTTCACCCAATAGTGTATTGTATCACATTCTAGTAGTTACATTTGAAAATTTCGTTCTAGGACATTTGGTTTGAGCGCAATCCTCAAACTTAGGTCAAAAAAGCCATTTAAGCCTTTTCACAGTGAGATCTATGCGATATGGCCGAGAAATGTAATTTTGATGTTAACTCCCAAACCGCTGCGCAGAAGTCAACCAAACTTCACCCAATAGTGTATTGTATCACAATCTAGTAGTTACATTTGAAAATTTTGTTCTAGGACATTTTGTTTGAACGCAATCATCAAACTTAATTAAAAAAGTCATTTAAGCCTTTTCACAGTGAGATCTATGCGATATGGCCGAGAAATGTAATTTTGATGTTAACTCCCAAACCGCTGCGCAGAAGTCAACCAAACTTCACCCAATAGTGTATTGTATCACAATCTAGTAGTTACATTTGAAAATTTTGTTCTAGGACATTTTGTTTGAGCGCAATCCTCAAACTTAGGTCAAAAAAGCCATTTAAGCCTTTTCACAGTGAGATCTATGCGATATGGCCGAGAAATGTAATTTTGATGTTAACTCCCAAACCGCTGCGCAGAAGTCAACCAAACTTCACCCAATAGTGTATTGTATCACAATCTAGTAGTTACATTTGAAAATTTTGTTCTAGGACATTTTGTTTGAACGCAATCATCAAACTTAATTAAAAAAGTCATTTAAGCCTTTTCACAGTGAGATCTATGCGATATGGCCGAGAAATGTAATTTTGATGTTAACTCCCAAACCGCTGCGCAGAAGTCAACCAAACTTCACCCAATAGTGTATTGTATCACAATCTAGTAGTTACATTTGAAAATTTTGTTCTAGGACATTTTGTTTGAACGCAATCATCAAACTTAATTAAAAAAGTCATTTAAGCCTTTTCACAGTGAGATCTATGCGATATGGCCGAGAAATGTAATTTTGATGTTAACTCCCAAACCGCTGCGGAGAAGTCAACCAAACTTCACCCAATAGTGTATTGTATCACAATCTAGTAGTTACATTTGAAAATTTTGTTCTAGGACATTTTGTTTGAGCGCAATCCTCAAACTTAGGTCAAAAAAGCCATTTAAGCCTTTTCACAGTGAGATCTATGCGATATGGCCGAGAAATGTAATTTTGATGTTAAGTCCCAAACCGCTGCGCAGAAGTCAACCAAACTTCACCCAATAGTGTATTGTATCACAATCTAGTAGTTACATTTGAAAATTTTGTTCTAGAACATTTTGTTTGAACGCAATCATCAAACTTAATTAAAAAAGTCATTTAAGCCTTTTCACAGTGAGATCTATGCGATATGGCCGAGAAATGTAATTTTGATGTTAACTCCCAAACCGCTGCGCAGAAGTCAACCAAACTTCACCCAATAGTGTATTGTATCACAATCTAGTAGTTACATTTGAAAATTTTGTTCTAGGAAATATTGTTTGAGCGCAATCATCAAACTTAATTAAAAAAGTCATTTAAGCCTTTTCACAGTGAGATCTATGCGATATGGCCGAGAAATGTAATTTTGATGTTAACTCCCAAACCGCTGCGCAGAAGTCAACCAAACTTCACCCATTAGTGTATTTTATCACAATCTAGTAGTTACATGTGGAAATTTGGTTCTAGGACATTTGATTTGAGCGCAATCCTCAAACTTAGGTCAAAAAAGCCATTTAAGCCTTTTCACAGTGAGATCTATGCGATATGGCCGAGAAATGTAATTTTGATGTTAACTCCCAAACCGCTGCGCAGAAGTCAACCAAACTTCACCCAATAGTGTATTGTATCACATTCTAGTAGTTACATTTGAAAATTTCGTTCTAGGACATTTGGTTTGAGCGCAATCCTCAAACTTAGGTCAAAAAAGCCATTTAAGCCTTTTCACAGTGAGATCTATGCGATATGGCCGAGAAATGTAATTTTGATGTTAACTCCCAAACCGCTGCGCAGAAGTCAACCAAACTTCACCCAATAGTGTATTGTATCACAATCTAGTAGTTACATTTGAAAATTTTGTTCTAGGACATTTTGTTTGAACGCAATCATCAAACTTAATTAAAAAAGTCATTTAAGCCTTTTCACAGTGAGATCTATGCGATATGGCCGAGAAATGTAATTTTGATGTTAACTCCCAAACCGCTGCGCAGAAGTCAACCAAACTTCACCCAATAGTGTATTGTATCACAATCTAGTAGTTACATTTGAAAATTTTGTTCTAGGACATTTTGTTTGAGCGCAATCCTCAAACTTAGGTCAAAAAAGCCATTTAAGCCTTTTCACAGTGAGATCTATGCGATATGGCCGAGAAATGTAATTTTGATGTTAACTCCCAAACCGCTGCGCAGAAGTCAACCAAACTTCACCCAATAGTGTATTGTATCACAATCTAGTAGTTACATTTGAAAATTTTGTTCTAGGACATTTTGTTTGAACGCAATCATCAAACTTAATTAAAAAAGTCATTTAAGCCTTTTCACAGTGAGATCTATGCGATATGGCCGAGAAATGTAATTTTGATGTTAACTCCCAAACCGCTGCGCAGAAGTCAACCAAACTTCACCCAATAGTGTATTGTATCACAATCTAGTAGTTACATTTGAAAATTTTGTTCTAGGACATTTTGTTTGAACGCAATCATCAAACTTAATTAAAAAAGTCATTTAAGCCTTTTCACAGTGAGATCTATGCGATATGGCCGAGAAATGTAATTTTGATGTTAACTCCCAAACCGCTGCGGAGAAGTCAACCAAACTTCACCCAATAGTGTATTGTATCACAATCTAGTAGTTACATTTGAAAATTTTGTTCTAGGACATTTTGTTTGAGCGCAATCCTCAAACTTAGGTCAAAAAAGCCATTTAAGCCTTTTCACAGTGAGATCTATGCGATATGGCCGAGAAATGTAATTTTGATGTTAAGTCCCAAACCGCTGCGCAGAAGTCAACCAAACTTCACCCAATAGTGTATTGTATCACAATCTAGTAGTTACATTTGAAAATTTTGTTCTAGGACATTTTGTTTGAACGCAATCATCAAACTTAATTAAAAAAGTCATTTAAGCCTTTTCACAGTGAGATCTATGCGATATGGCCGAGAAATGTAATTTTGATGTTAACTCCCAAACCGCTGCGCAGAAGTCAACCAAACTTCACCCAATAGTGTATTGTATCACATTCTAGTAGTTACATTTGAAAATTTCGTTCTAGGACATTTGGTTTGAGCGCAATCATTAAACTTAGGTCAAAAAAGCCATTTAAGCCTTTTCACAGTGAGATCTATGCGATATGGCCGAGAAATGTAATTTTGATGTTAACTCCCAAACCGCTGCGCAGAAGTCAACCAAACTTCACCCAATAGTGTATTGTATCACAATCTAGTAGTTACATTTAAAAATTTTGTTCTAGGACATTTTGTTTGAACGCAATCATCAAACTTAATTAAAAAAGTCATTTAAGCCTTTTCACAGTGAGATCTATGCGATATGGCCGAGAAATGTAATTTTGATGTTAACTCCCAAACCGCTGCGCAGAAGTCAACCAAACTTCACCCAATAGTGTATTGTATCACAATCTAGTAGTTACATGTGGAAATTTGGTTATAGGACATTTGATTTGAGCGCAATCCTCAAACTTAGGTCAAAAAAGCCATTTAAGCCTTTTCACAGTGAGATCTATGCGATATGGCCGAGAAATGTAATTTTGATGTTAACTCCCAAACCGCTGCGCAGAAGTCAACCAAACTTCACCCAATAGTGTATTGTATCACAATCTAGTAGTTACATTTGAAAATTTTGTTCTAGGAAATATTGTTTGAGCGCAATCATCAAACTTAATTAAAAAAGTCATTTAAGCCTTTTCACAGTGAGATCTATGCGATATGGCCGAGAAATGTAATTTTGATGTTAACTCCCAAACCGCTGCGCAGAAGTCAACCAAACTTCACCCATTAGTGTATTTTATCACAATCTAGTAGTTACATGTGGAAATTTGGTTCTAGGACATTTGATTTGAGCGCAATCCTCAAACTTAGGTCAAAAAAGCCATTTAAGCCTTTTCACAGTGAGATCTATGCGATATGGCCGAGAAATGTAATTTTGATGTTAACTCCCAAACCGCTGCGCAGAAGTCAACCAAACTTCACCCAATAGTGTATTGTATCACATTCTAGTAGTTACATTTGAAAATTTCGTTCTAGGACATTTGGTTTGAGCGCAATCCTCAAACTTAGGTCAAAAAAGCCATTTAAGCCTTTTCACAGTGAGATCTATGCGATATGGCCGAGAAATGTAATTTTGATGTTAACTCCCAAACCGCTGCGCAGAAGTCAACCAAACTTCACCCAATAGTGTATTGTATCACAATCTAGTAGTTACATTTGAAAATTTTGTTCTAGGACATTTTGTTTGAACGCAATCATCAAACTTAATTAAAAAAGTCATTTAAGCCTTTTCACAGTGAGATCTATGCGATATGGCCGAGAAATGTAATTTTGATGTTAACTCCCAAACCGCTGCGCAGAAGTCAACCAAACTTCACCCAATAGTGTATTGTATCACAATCTAGTAGTTACATTTGAAAATTTTGTTCTAGGACATTTTGTTTGAGCGCAATCCTCAAACTTAGGTCAAAAAAGCCATTTAAGCCTTTTCACAGTGAGATCTATGCGATATGGCCGAGAAATGTAATTTTGATGTTAACTCCCAAACCGCTGCGCAGAAGTCAACCAAACTTCACCCAATAGTGTATTGTATCACAATCTAGTAGTTACATTTGAAAATTTTGTTCTAGGACATTTTGTTTGAACGCAATCATCAAACTTAATTAAAAAAGTCATTTAAGCCTTTTCACAGTGAGATCTATGCGATATGGCCGAGAAATGTAATTTTGATGTTAACTCCCAAACCGCTGCGCAGAAGTCAACCAAACTTCACCCAATAGTGTATTGTATCACAATCTAGTAGTTACATTTGAAAATTTTGTTCTAGGAAATATTGTTTGAGCGCAATCATCAAACTTAATTAAAAAAGTCATTTAAGCCTTTTCACAGTGAGATCTATGCGATATGGCCGAGAAATGTAATTTTGATGTTAACTCCCAAACCGCTGCGCAGAAGTCAACCAAACTTCACCCATTAGTGTATTTTATCACAATCTAGTAGTTACATGTGGAAATTTGGTTCTAGGACATTTGATTTGAGCGCAATCCTCAAACTTAGGTCAAAAAAGCCATTTAAGCCTTTTCACAGTGAGATCTATGCGATATGGCCGAGAAATGTAATTTTGATGTTAACTCCCAAACCGCTGCGCAGAAGTCAACCAAACTTCACCCAATAGTGTATTGTATCACATTCTAGTAGTTACATTTGAAAATTTCGTTCTAGGACATTTGGTTTGAGCGCAATCCTCAAACTTAGGTCAAAAAAGCCATTTAAGCCTTTTCACAGTGAGATCTATGCGATATGGCCGAGAAATGTAATTTTGATGTTAACTCCCAAACCGCTGCGCAGAAGTCAACCAAACTTCACCCAATAGTGTATTGTATCACAATCTAGTAGTTACATTTGAAAATTTTGTTCTAGGACATTTTGTTTGAACGCAATCATCAAACTTAATTAAAAAAGTCATTTAAGCCTTTTCACAGTGAGATCTATGCGATATGGCCGAGAAATGTAATTTTGATGTTAACTCCCAAACCGCTGCGCAGAAGTCAACCAAACTTCACCCAATAGTGTATTGTATCACAATCTAGTAGTTACATTTGAAAATTTTGTTCTAGGACATTTTGTTTGAGCGCAATCCTCAAACTTAGGTCAAAAAAGCCATTTAAGCCTTTTCACAGTGAGATCTATGCGATATGGCCGAGAAATGTAATTTTGATGTTAACTCCCAAACCGCTGCGCAGAAGTCAACCAAACTTCACCCAATAGTGTATTGTATCACAATCTAGTAGTTACATTTGAAAATTTTGTTCTAGGACATTTTGTTTGAACGCAATCATCAAACTTAATTAAAAAAGTCATTTAAGCCTTTTCACAGTGAGATCTATGCGATATGGCCGAGAAATGTAATTTTGATGTTAACTCCCAAACCGCTGCGCAGAAGTCAACCAAACTTCACCCAATAGTGTATTGTATCACAATCTAGTAGTTACATTTGAAAATTTTGTTCTAGGACATTTTGTTTGAACGCAATCATCAAACTTAATTAAAAAAGTCATTTAAGCCTTTTCACAGTGAGATCTATGCGATATGGCCGAGAAATGTAATTTTGATGTTAACTCCCAAACCGCTGCGGAGAAGTCAACCAAACTTCACCCAATAGTGTATTGTATCACAATCTAGTAGTTACATTTGAAAATTTTGTTCTAGGACATTTTGTTTGAGCGCAATCCTCAAACTTAGGTCAAAAAAGCCATTTAAGCCTTTTCACAGTGAGATCTATGCGATATGGCCGAGAAATGTAATTTTGATGTTAAGTCCCAAACCGCTGCGCAGAAGTCAACCAAACTTCACCCAATAGTGTATTGTATCACAATCTAGTAGTTACATTTGAAAATTTTGTTCTAGGACATTTTGTTTGAACGCAATCATCAAACTTAATTAAAAAAGTCATTTAAGCCTTTTCACAGTGAGATCTATGCGATATGGCCGAGAAATGTAATTTTGATGTTAACTCCCAAACCGCTGCGCAGAAGTCAACCAAACTTCACCCAATAGTGTATTGTATCACAATCTAGTAGTTACATTTGAAAATTTTGTTCTAGGAAATTTTGTTTGAGCGCAATCATCAAACTTAATTAAAAAAGTCATTTAAGCCTTTTCACAGTGAGATCTATGCGATATGGCCGAGAAATGTAATTTTGATGTTAACTCCCAAACCGCTGCGCAGAAGTCAACCAAACTTCACCCATTAGTGTATTTTATCACAATCTAGTAGTTACATGTGGAAATTTGGTTCTAGGACATTTGATTTGAGCGCAATCCTCAAACTTAGGTCAAAAAAGCCATTTAAGCCTTTTCACAGTGAGATCTATGCGATATGGCCGAGAAATGTAATTTTGATGTTCACTCCCAAACCGCTGCGCAGAAGTCAACCAAACTTCACCCAATAGTGTATTGTATCCCAATCTAGTAGTTACATTTGAAAATTTTGTTCTAGGACATTTTGTTTGAACGCAATCATCAAACTTAATTAAAAAAGTCATTTAAGCCTTTTCACAGTGAGATCTATGCGATATGGCCGAGAAATGTAATTTTGATGTTAACTCCCAAACCGCTGCGGAGAAGTCAACCAAACTTCACCCAATAGTGTATTGTATCACAATCTAGTAGTTACATTTGAAAATTTTGTTCTAGGACATTTTGTTTGAGCGCAATCCTCAAACTTAGGTCAAAAAAGCCATTTAAGCCTTTTCACAGTGAGATCTATGCGATATGGCCGAGAAATGTAATTTTGATGTTAACTCCCAAACCGCTGCGCAGAAGTCAACCAAACTTCACCCAATAGTGTATTGTATCACAATCTAGTAGTTACATTTGAAAATTTTGTTCTAGGACATTTTGTTTGAACGCAATCATCAAACTTAATTAAAAAAGTCATTTAAGCCTTTTCACAGTGAGATCTATGCGATATGGCCGAGAAATGTAATTTTGATGTTAACTCCCAAACCGCTGCGCAGAAGTCAACCAAACTTCACCCAATAGTGTATTGTATCACAATCTAGTAGTTACATTTGAAAATTTTGTTCTAGGAAATTTTGTTTGAGCGCAATCATCAAACTTAATTAAAAAAGTCATTTAAGCCTTTTCACAGTGAGATCTATGCGATATGGCCGAGAAATGTAATTTTGATGTTAACTCCCAAACCGCTGCGCAGAAGTCAACCAAACTTCACCCATTAGTGTATTTTATCACAATCTAGTAGTTACATGTGGAAATTTGGTTCTAGGACATTTGATTTGAGCGCAATCCTCAAACTTAGGTCAAAAAAGCCATTTAAGCCTTTTCACAGTGAGATCTATGCGATATGGCCGAGAAATGTAATTTTGATGTTCACTCCCAAACCGCTGCGCAGAAGTCAACCAAACTTCACCCAATAGTGTATTGTATCACAATCTAGTAGTTACATTTGAAAATTTTGTTCTAGGAAATTTTGTTTGAGCGCAATCATCAAACTTAATTAAAAAAGTCAT
Organism: Corythoichthys intestinalis; assembly: GCF_030265065.1. Taxonomy (NCBI): domain Eukaryota; kingdom Metazoa; phylum Chordata; class Actinopteri; order Syngnathiformes; family Syngnathidae; genus Corythoichthys; species Corythoichthys intestinalis. The sequence continues at coordinate 3,172,866 of NC_080404.1, forward strand.
TTAAGCCTTTTCACAGTGAGATCTATGCGATATGGCCGAGAAATGTAATTTTGATGTTAACTCCCAAACCGCTGCGCAGAAGTCAACCAAACTTCACCCATTAGTGTATTTTATCACAATCTAGTAGTTACATGTGGAAATTTGGTTCTAGGACATTTGATTTGAGCGCAATCCTCAAACTTAGGTCAAAAAAGCCATTTAAGCCTTTTCACAGTGAGATCTATGCGATATGGCCGAGAAATGTAATTTTGATGTTAACTCCCAAACCGCTGCGCAGAAGTCAACCAAACTTCACCCAATAGTGTATTGTATCACATTCTAGTAGTTACATTTGAAAATTTCGTTCTAGGACATTTGGTTTGAGCGCAATCCTCAAACTTAGGTCAAAAAAGCCATTTAAGCCTTTTCACAGTGAGATCTATGCGATATGGCCGAGAAATGTAATTTTGATGATAACTCCCAAACCGCTGCGCAGAAGTCAACCAAACTTCACCCAATAGTGTATTGTATCACAATCTAGTAGTTACATTTGAAAATTTTGTTCTAGGACATTTTGTTTGAACGCAATCATCAAACTTAATTAAAAAAGTCATTTAAGCCTTTTCACAGTGAGATCTATGCGATATGGCCGAGAAATGTAATTTTGATGTTAACTCCCAAACCGCTGCGCAGAAGTCAACCAAACTTCACCCAATAGTGTATTGTATCACAATCTAGTAGTTACATTTGAAAATTTTGTTCTAGGACATTTGGTTTGAGCGCAATCCTCAAACTTAGGTCAAAAAAGCCATTTAAGCCTTTTCACAGTGAGATCTATGCGATATGGCCGAGAAATGTAATTTTGATGTTAACTCCCAAACCGCTGCGCAGAAGTCAACCAAACTTCACCCAATAGTGTATTGTATCACATTCTAGTAGTTACATTTGAAAATTTCGTTCTAGGAAATTTTGTTTGAGCGCAATCATCAAACTTAATTAAAAAAGTCATTTAAGCCTTTTCACAGTGAGATCTATGCGATATGGCCGAGAAATGTAATTTTGATGTTAACTCCCAAACCGCTGCGCAGAAGTCAACCAAACTTCACCCATTAGTGTATTTTATCACAATCTAGTAGTTACATGTGGAAATTTGGTTCTAGGACATTTGATTTGAGCGCAAACCTCAAACTTAGGTCAAAAAAGCCATTTAAGCCTTTTCACAGTGAGATCTATGCGATATGGCCGAGAAATGTAATTTTGATGTTAACTCCCAAACCGCTGCGCAGAAGTCAACCAAACTTCACCCAATAGTGTATTGTATCACAATCTAGTAGTTACATTTAAAAATTTTGTTCTAGAACATTTTGTTTGAACGCAATCATCAAACTTAATTAAAAAAGTCATTTAAGCCTTTTCACAGTGAGATCTATGCGATATGGCCGAGAAATGTAATTTTGATGTTAACTCCCAAACCGCTGCGCAGAAGTCAACCAAACTTCACCCAATAGTGTATTGTATCACAATCTAGTAGTTACATTTAAAAATTGTGTTCTAGGACATTTTGTTTGAACGCAATCATCAAACTTAATTAAAAAAGTCATTTAAGCCTTTTCACAGTGAGATCTATGCGATATGGCCGAGAAATGTAATTTTGATGTTAACTCCCAAACCGCTGCGCAGAAGTCAACCAAACTTCACCCATTAGTGTATTGTATCACAATCTAGTAGTTACATGTGGAAATTTGGTTATAGGACATTTGATTTGAGCGCAATCCTCAAACTTAGGTCAAAAAAGCCATTTAAGCCTTTTCACAGTGAGATCTATGCGATATGGCCGAGAAATGTAATTTTGATGTTAACTCCCAAACCGCTGCGCAGAAGTCAACCAAACTTCACCCAATAGTGTATTGTATCACAATCTAGTAGTTACATTTGAAAATTTTGTTCTAGGAAATTTTGTTTGAGCGCAATCATCAAACTTAATTAAAAAAGTCATTTAAGCCTTTTCACAGTGAGATCTATGCGATATGGCCGAGAAATGTAATTTTGATGTTAACTCCCAAACCGCTGCGCAGAAGTCAACCAAACTTCACCCATTAGTGTATTTTATCACAATCTAGTAGTTACATGTGGAAATTTGGTTCTAGGACATTTGATTTGAGCGCAATCCTCAAACTTAGGTCAAAAAAGCCATTTAAGCCTTTTCACAGTGAGATCTATGCGATATGGCCGAGAAATGTAATTTTGATGTTAACTCCCAAACCGCTGCGCAGAAGTCAACCAAACTTCACCCAATAGTGTATTGTATCACATTCTAGTAGTTACATTTGAAAATTTCGTTCTAGGACATTTGGTTTGAGCGCAATCCTCAAACTTAGGTCAAAAAAGCCATTTAAGCCTTTTCACAGTGAGATCTATGCGATATGGCCGAGAAATGTAATTTTGATGTTAACTCCCAAACCGCTGCGCAGAAGTCAACCAAACTTCACCCAATAGTGTATTGTATCACAATCTAGTAGTTACATTTGAAAATTTTGTTCTAGGAAATATTGTTTGAGCGCAATCATCAAACTTAATTAAAAAAGTCATTTAAGCCTTTTCACAGTGAGATCTATGCGATATGGCCGAGAAATGTAATTTTGATGTTAACTCCCAAACCGCTGCGCAGAAGTCAACCAAACTTCACCCATTAGTGTATTTTATCACAATCTAGTAGTTACATGTGGAAATTTGGTTCTAGGACATTTGATTTGAGCGCAATCCTCAAACTTAGGTCAAAAAAGCCATTTAAGCCTTTTCACAGTGAGATCTATGCGATATGGCCGAGAAATGTAATTTTGATGTTAACTCCCAAACCGCTGCGCAGAAGTCAACCAAACTTCACCCAATAGTGTATTGTATCACATTCTAGTAGTTACATTTGAAAATTTCGTTCTAGGACATTTGGTTTGAGCGCAATCCTCAAACTTAGGTCAAAAAAGCCATTTAAGCCTTTTCACAGTGAGATCTATGCGATATGGCCGAGAAATGTAATTTTGATGATAACTCCCAAACCGCTGCGCAGAAGTCAACCAAACTTCACCCAATAGTGTATTGTATCACAATCTAGTAGTTACATTTGAAAATTTTGTTCTAGGACATTTTGTTTGAACGCAATCATCAAACTTAATTAAAAAAGTCATTTAAGCCTTTTCACAGTGAGATCTATGCGATATGGCCGAGAAATGTAATTTTGATGTTAACTCCCAAACCGCTGCGCAGAAGTCAACCAAACTTCACCCAATAGTGTATTGTATCACAATCTAGTAGTTACATTTGAAAATTTTGTTCTAGGACATTTGGTTTGAGCGCAATCCTCAAACTTAGGTCAAAAAAGCCATTTAAGCCTTTTCACAGTGAGATCTATGCGATATGGCCGAGAAATGTAATTTTGATGTTAACTCCCAAACCGCTGCGCAGAAGTCAACCAAACTTCACCCAATAGTGTATTGTATCACATTCTAGTAGTTACATTTGAAAATTTCGTTCTAGGAAATTTTGTTTGAGCGCAATCATCAAACTTAATTAAAAAAGTCATTTAAGCCTTTTCACAGTGAGATCTATGCGATATGGCCGAGAAATGTAATTTTGATGTTAACTCCCAAACCGCTGCGCAGAAGTCAACCAAACTTCACCCATTAGTGTATTTTATCACAATCTAGTAGTTACATGTGGAAATTTGGTTCTAGGACATTTGATTTGAGCGCAAACCTCAAACTTAGGTCAAAAAAGCCATTTAAGCCTTTTCACAGTGAGATCTATGCGATATGGCCGAGAAATGTAATTTTGATGTTAACTCCCAAACCGCTGCGCAGAAGTCAACCAAACTTCACCCAATAGTGTATTGTATCACAATCTAGTAGTTACATTTAAAAATTTTGTTCTAGGACATTTTGTTTGAACGCAATCATCAAACTTAATTAAAAAAGTCATTTAAGCCTTTTCACAGTGAGATCTATGCGATATGGCCGAGAAATGTAATTTTGATGTTAACTCCCAAACCGCTGCGCAGAAGTCAACCAAACTTCACCCAATAGTGTATTGTATCACAATCTAGTAGTTACATGTGGAAATTTGGTTATAGGACATTTGATTTGAGCGCAATCCTCAAACTTAGGTCAAAAAAGCCATTTAAGCCTTTTCACAGTGAGATCTATGCGATATGGCCGAGAAATGTAATTTTGATGTTAACTCCCAAACCGCTGCGCAGAAGTCAACCAAACTTCACCCAATAGTGTATTGTATCACAATCTAGTAGTTACATTTGAAAATTTTGTTCTAGGAAATATTGTTTGAGCGCAATCATCAAACTTAATTAAAAAAGTCATTTAAGCCTTTTCACAGTGAGATCTATGCGATATGGCCGAGAAATGTAATTTTGATGTTAACTCCCAAACCGCTGCGCAGAAGTCAACCAAACTTCACCCATTAGTGTATTTTATCACAATCTAGTAGTTACATGTGGAAATTTGGTTCTAGGACATTTGATTTGAGCGCAATCCTCAAACTTAGGTCAAAAAAGCCATTTAAGCCTTTTCACAGTGAGATCTATGCGATATGGCCGAGAAATGTAATTTTGATGTTAACTCCCAAACCGCTGCGCAGAAGTCAACCAAACTTCACCCAATAGTGTATTGTATCACATTCTAGTAGTTACATTTGAAAATTTCGTTCTAGGACATTTGGTTTGAGCGCAATCCTCAAACTTAGGTCAAAAAAGCCATTTAAGCCTTTTCACAGTGAGATCTATGCGATATGGCCGAGAAATGTAATTTTGATGTTAACTCCCAAACCGCTGCGCAGAAGTCAACCAAACTTCACCCAATAGTGTATTGTATCACAATCTAGTAGTTACATTTGAAAATTTTGTTCTAGGACATTTTGTTTGAACGCAATCATCAAACTTAATTAAAAAAGTCATTTAAGCCTTTTCACAGTGAGATCTATGCGATATGGCCGAGAAATGTAATTTTGATGTTAACTCCCAAACCGCTGCGCAGAAGTCAACCAAACTTCACCCAATAGTGTATTGTATCACAATCTAGTAGTTACATTTGAAAATTTTGTTCTAGGACATTTTGTTTGAGCGCAATCCTCAAACTTAGGTCAAAAAAGCCATTTAAGCCTTTTCACAGTGAGATCTATGCGATATGGCCGAGAAATGTAATTTTGATGTTAACTCCCAAACCGCTGCGCAGAAGTCAACCAAACTTCACCCAATAGTGTATTGTATCACAATCTAGTAGTTACATTTGAAAATTTTGTTCTAGGACATTTTGTTTGAACGCAATCATCAAACTTAATTAAAAAAGTCATTTAAGCCTTTTCACAGTGAGATCTATGCGATATGGCCGAGAAATGTAATTTTGATGTTAACTCCCAAACCGCTGCGCAGAAGTCAACCAAACTTCACCCAATAGTGTATTGTATCACAATCTAGTAGTTACATTTGAAAATTTTGTTCTAGGACATTTTGTTTGAACGCAATCATCAAACTTAATTAAAAAAGTCATTTAAGCCTTTTCACAGTGAGATCTATGCGATATGGCCGAGAAATGTAATTTTGATGTTAACTCCCAAACCGCTGCGGAGAAGTCAACCAAACTTCACCCAATAGTGTATTGTATCACAATCTAGTAGTTACATTTGAAAATTTTGTTCTAGGACATTTTGTTTGAGCGCAATCCTCAAACTTAGGTCAAAAAAGCCATTTAAGCCTTTTCACAGTGAGATCTATGCGATATGGCCGAGAAATGTAATTTTGATGTTAAGTCCCAAACCGCTGCGCAGAAGTCAACCAAACTTCACCCAATAGTGTATTGTATCACAATCTAGTAGTTACATTTGAAAATTTTGTTCTAGGACATTTTGTTTGAACGCAATCATCAAACTTAATTAAAAAAGTCATTTAAGCCTTTTCACAGTGAGATCTATGCGATATGGCCGAGAAATGTAATTTTGATGTTAACTCCCAAACCGCTGCGCAGAAGTCAACCAAACTTCACCCAATAGTGTATTGTATCACAATCTAGTAGTTACATTTGAAAATTTTGTTCTAGGAAATATTGTTTGAGCGCAATCATCAAACTTAATTAAAAAAGTCATTTAAGCCTTTTCACAGTGAGATCTATGCGATATGGCCGAGAAATGTAATTTTGATGTTAACTCCCAAACCGCTGCGCAGAAGTCAACCAAACTTCACCCATTAGTGTATTTTATCACAATCTAGTAGTTACATGTGGAAATTTGGTTCTAGGACATTTGATTTGAGCGCAATCCTCAAACTTAGGTCAAAACAGCCATTTAAGCCTTTTCACAGTGAGATCTATGCGATATGGCCGAGAAATGTAATTTTGATGTTAACTCCCAAACCGCTGCGCAGAAGTCAACCAAACTTCACCCAATAGTGTATTGTATCACATTCTAGTAGTTACATTTGAAAATTTCGTTCTAGGACATTTGGTTTGAGCGCAATCCTCAAACTTAGGTCAAAAAAGCCATTGAAGCCTTTTCACAGTGAGATCTATGCGATATGGCCGAGAAATGTAATTTTGATGTTAACTCCCAAACCGCTGCGCAGAAGTCAACCAAACTTCACCCAATAGTGTATTGTATCACAATCTAGTAGTTACATTTGAAAATTTTGTTCTAGGACATTTTGTTTGAACGCAATCATCAAACTTAATTAAAAAAGTCATTTAAGCCTTTTCACAGTGAGATCTATGCGATATGGCCGAGAAATGTAATTTTGATGTTAACTCCCAAACCGCTGCGCAGAAGTCAACCAAACTTCACCCAATAGTGTATTGTATCACAATCTAGTAGTTACATTTGAAAATTTTGTTCTAGGACATTTTGTTTGAGCGCAATCCTCAAACTTAGGTCAAAAAAGCCATTTAAGCCTTTTCACAGTGAGATCTATGCGATATGGCCGAGAAATGTAATTTTGATGTTAACTCCCAAACCGCTGCGCAGAAGTCAACCAAACTTCACCCAATAGTGTATTGTATCACAATCTAGTAGTTACATTTGAAAATTTTGTTCTAGGACATTTTGTTTGAACGCAATCATCAAACTTATTTAAAAAAGTCATTTAAGCCTTTTCACAGTGAGATCTATGCGATATGGCCGAGAAATGTAATTTTGATGTTAACTCCCAAACCGCTGCGCAGAAGTCAACCAAACTTCACCCAATAGTGTATTGTATCACAATCTAGTAGTTACATTTGAAAATTTTGTTCTAGGACATTTTGTTTGAACGCAATCATCAAACTTAATTAAAAAAGTCATTTAAGCCTTTTCACAGTGAGATCTATGCGATATGGCCGAGAAATGTAATTTTGATGTTAACTCCCAAACCGCTGCGGAGAAGTCAACCAAACTTCACCCAATAGTGTATTGTATCACAATCTAGTAGTTACATTTGAAAATTTTGTTCTAGGACATTTTGTTTGAGCGCAATCCTCAAACTTAGGTCAAAAAAGCCATTTAAGCCTTTTCACAGTGAGATCTATGCGATATGGCCGAGAAATGTAATTTTGATGTTAAGTCCCAAACCGCTGCGCAGAAGTCAACCAAACTTCACCCAATAGTGTATTGTATCACAATCTAGTAGTTACATTTGAAAATTTTGTTCTAGGACATTTTGTTTGAACGCAATCATCAAACTTAATTAAAAAAGTCATTTAAGCCTTTTCACAGTGAGATCTATGCGATATGGCCGAGAAATGTAATTTTGATGTTAACTCCCAAACCGCTGCGCAGAAGTCAACCAAACTTCACCCAATAGTGTATTGTATCACAATCTAGTAGTTACATTTGAAAATTTTGTTCTAGGAAATTTTGTTTGAGCGCAATCATCAAACTTAATTAAAAAATTCATTTAAGCCTTTTCACAGTGAGATCTATGCGATATGGCCGAGAAATGTAATTTTGATGTTAACTCCCAAACCGCTGCGCAGAAGTCAACCAAACTTCACCCATTAGTGTATTTTATCACAATCTAGTAGTTACATGTGGAAATTTGGTTCTAGGACATTTGATTTGAGCGCAATCCTCAAACTTAGGTCAAAAAAGCCATTTAAGCCTTTTCACAGTGAGATCTATGCGATATGGCCGAGAAATGTAATTTTGATGTTCACTCCCAAACCGCTGCGCAGAAGTCAACCAAACTTCACCCAATAGTGTATTGTATCCCAATCTAGTAGTTACATTTGAAAATTTTGTTCTAGGACATTTTGTTTGAACGCAATCATCAAACTTAATTAAAAAAGTCATTTAAGCCTTTTCACAGTGAGATCTATGCGATATGGCCGAGAAATGTAATTTTGATGTTAACTCCCAAACCGCTGCGGAGAAGTCAACCAAACTTCACCCAATAGTGTATTGTATCACAATCTAGTAGTTACATTTGAAAATTTTGTTCTAGGACATTTTGTTTGAGCGCAATCCTCAAACTTAGGTCAAAAAAGCCATTTAAGCCTTTTCACAGTGAGATCTATGCGATATGGCCGAGAAATGTAATTTTGATGTTAACTCCCAAACCGCTGCGCAACAGTCAACCAAACTTCACCCAATAGTGTATTGTATCACAATCTAGTAGTTACATTTGAAAATTTTGTTCTAGGACATTTTGTTTGAACGCAATCATCAAACTTAATTAAAAAAGTCATTTAAGCCTTTTCACAGTGAGATCTATGCGATATGGCCGAGAAATATAATTTTGATGTTAACTCCCAAACCGCTGCGCAGAAGTCAACCAAACTTCACCCAATAGTGTATTGTATCACAATCTAGTAGTTACATTTGAAAATTTTGTTCTAGGAAATTTTGTTTGAGCGCAATCATCAAACTTAATTAAAAAAGTCATTTAAGCCTTTTCACAGTGAGATCTATGCGATATGGCCGAGAAATGTAATTTTGATGTTAACTCCCAAACCGCTGCGCAGAAGTCAACCAAACTTCACCCAATAGTGTATTGTATCACATTCTAGTAGTTACATTTGAAAATTTCGTTCTAGGACATTTGGTTTGAGCGCAATCCTCAAACTTAGGTCAAAAAAGCCATTTAAGCCTTTTCACAGTGAGATCTATGCGATATGGCCGAGAAATGTAATTTTGATGTTAACTCCCAAACCGCTGCGCAGAAGTCAACCAAACTTCACCCAATAGTGTATTGTATCACAATCTAGTAGTTACATTTGAAAATTTTGTTCTAGGAAATATTGTTTGAGCGCAATCATCAAACTTAATTAAAAAAGTCATTTAAGCCTTTTCACAGTGAGATCTATGCGATATGGCCGAGAAATGTAATTTTGATGTTAACTCCCAAACCGCTGCGCAGAAGTCAACCAAACTTCACCCATTAGTGTATTTTATCACAATCTAGTAGTTACATGTGGAAATTTGGTTCTAGGACATTTGATTTGAGCGCAATCCTCAAACTTAGGTCAAAAAAGCCATTTAAGCCTTTTCACAGTGAGATCTATGCGATATGGCCGAGAAATGTAATTTTGATGTTAACTCCCAAACCGCTGCGCAGAAGTCAACCAAACTTCACCCAATAGTGTATTGTATCACATTCTAGTAGTTACATTTGAAAATTTCGTTCTAGGACATTTGGTTTGAGCGCAATCCTCAAACTTAGGTCAAAAAAGCCATTTAAGCCTTTTCACAGTGAGATCTATGCGATATGGCCGAGAAATGTAATTTTGATGATAACTCCCAAACCGCTGCGCAGAAGTCAACCAAACTTCACCCAATAGTGTATTGTATCACAATCTAGTAGTTACATTTGAAAATTTTGTTCTAGGACATTTTGTTTGAACGCAATCATCAAACTTAATTAAAAAAGTCATTTAAGCCTTTTCACAGTGAGATCTATGCGATATGGCCGAGAAATGTAATTTTGATGTTAACTCCCAAACCGCTGCGCAGAAGTCAACCAAACTTCACCCAATAGTGTATTGTATCACAATCTAGTAGTTACATTTGAAAATTTTGTTCTAGGACATTTGGTTTGAGCGCAATCCTCAAACTTAGGTCAAAAAAGCCATTTAAGCCTTTTCACAGTGAGATCTATGCGATATGGCAGAGAAATGTAATTTTGATGTTAACTCCCAAACCGCTGCGCAGAAGTCAACCAAACTTCACCCAATAGTGTATTGTATCACATTCTAGTAGTTACATTTGAAAATTTCGTTCTAGGAAATTTTGTTTGAGCGCAATCATCAAACTTAATTAAAAAAGTCATTTAAGCCTTTTCACAGTGAGATCTATGCGATATGGCCGAGAAATGTAATTTTGATGTTAACTCCCAAACCGCTGCGCAGAAGTCAACCAAACTTCACCCATTAGTGTATTTTATCACAATCTAGTAGTTACATGTAGAAATTTGGTTCTAGGACATTTGATTTGAGCGCAAACCTCAAACTTAGGTCAAAAAAGCCATTTAAGCCTTTTCACAGTGAGATCTATGCGATATGGCCGAGAAATGTAATTTTGATGTTAACTCCCAAACCGCTGCGCAGAAGTCAACCAAACTTCACCCAATAGTGTATTGTATCACAATCTAGTAGTTACATTTAAAAATTTTGTTCTAGGACATTTTGTTTGAACGCAATCATCAAACTTAATTAAAAAAGTCATTTAAGCCTTTTCACAGTGAGATCTATGCGATATGGCCGAGAAATGTAATTTTGATGTTAACTCCCAAACCGCTGCGCAGAAGTCAACCAAACTTCACCCAATAGTGTATTGTATCACAATCTAGTAGTTACATGTGGAAATTTGGTTATAGGACATTTGATTTGAGCGCAATCCTCAAACTTAGGTCAAAAAAGCCATTTAAGCCTTTTCACAGTGAGATCTATGCGATATGGCCGAGAAATGTAATTTTGATGTTAACTCCCAAACCGCTGCGCAGAAGTCAACCAAACTTCACCCAATAGTGTATTGTATCACAATCTAGTAGTTACATTTGAAAATTTTGTTCTAGGAAATATTGTTTGAGCGCAATCATCAAACTTAATTAAAAAAGTCATTTAAGCCTTTTCACAGTGAGATCTATGCGATATGGCCGAGAAATGTAATTTTGATGTTAACTCCCAAACCGCTGCGCAGAAGTCAACCAAACTTCACCCATTAGTGTATTTTATCACAATCTAGTAGTTACATGTGGAAATTTGGTTCTAGGACATTTGATTTGAGCGCAATCCTCAAACTTAGGTCAAAAAAGCCATTTAAGCCTTTTCACAGTGAGATCTATGCGATATGGCCGAGAAATGTAATTTTGATGTTAACTCCCAAACCGCTGCGCAGAAGTCAACCAAACTTCACCCAATAGTGTATTGTATCACATTCTAGTAGTTACATTTGAAAATTTCGTTCTAGGACATTTGGTTTGAGCGCAATCCTCAAACTTAGGTCAAAAAAGCCATTTAAGCCTTTTCACAGTGAGATCTATGCGATATGGCCGAGAAATGTAATTTTGATGTTAACTCCCAAACCGCTGCGCAGAAGTCAACCAAACTTCACCCAATAGTGTATTGTATCACAATCTAGTAGTTACATTTGAAAATTTTGTTCTAGGACATTTTGTTTGAACGCAATCATCAAACTTAATTAAAAAAGTCATTTAAGCCTTTTCACAGTGAGATCTATGCGATATGGCCGAGAAATGTAATTTTGATGTTAACTCCCAAACCGCTGCGCAGAAGTCAACCAAACTTCACCCAATAGTGTATTGTATCACAATCTAGTAGTTACATTTGAAAATTTTGTTCTAGGACATTTTGTTTGAGCGCAATCCTCAAACTTAGGTCAAAAAAGCCATTTAAGCCTTTTCACAGTGAGATCTATGCGATATGGCCGAGAAATGTAATTTTGATGTTAACTCCCAAACCGCTGCGCAGAAGTCAACCAAACTTCACCCAATAGTGTATTGTATCACAATCTAGTAGTTACATTTGAAAATTTTGTTCTAGGACATTTTGTTTGAACGCAATCATCAAACTTAATTAAAAAAGTCATTTAAGCCTTTTCACAGTGAGATCTATGCGATATGGCCGAGAAATGTAATTTTGATGTTAACTCCCAAACCGCTGCGCAGAAGTCAACCAAACTTCACCCAATAGTGTATTGTATCACAATCTAGTAGTTACATTTGAAAATTTTGTTCTAGGACATTTTGTTTGAACGCAATCATCAAACTTAATTAAAAAAGTCATTTAAGCCTTTTCACAGTGAGATCTATGCGATATGGCCGAGAAATGTAATTTTGATGTTAACTCCCAAACCGCTGCGGAGAAGTCAACCAAACTTCACCCAATAGTGTATTGTATCACAATCTAGTAGTTACATTTGAAAATTTTGTTCTAGGACATTTTGTTTGAGCGCAATCCTCAAACTTAGGTCAAAAAAGCCATTTAAGCCTTTTCACAGTGAGATCTATGCGATATGGCCGAGAAATGTAATTTTGATGTTAAGTCCCAAACCGCTGCGCAGAAGTCAACCAAACTTCACCCAATAGTGTATTGTATCACAATCTAGTAGTTACATTTGAAAATTTTGTTCTAGGACATTTTGTTTGAACGCAATCATCAAACTTAATTAAAAAAGTCATTTAAGCCTTTTCACAGTGAGATCTATGCGATATGGCCGAGAAATGTAATTTTGATGTTAACTCCCAAACCGCTGCGCAGAAGTCAACCAAACTTCACCCAATAGTGTATTGTATCACAATCTAGTAGTTACATTTGAAAATTTTGTTCTAGGAAATATTGTTTGAGCGCAATCATCAAACTTAATTAAAAAAGTCATTTAAGCCTTTTCACAGTGAGATCTATGCGATATGGCCGAGAAATGTAATTTTGATGTTAACTCCCAAACCGCTGCGCAGAAGTCAACCAAACTTCACCCATTAGTGTATTTTATCACAATCTAGTAGTTACATGTGGAAATTTGGTTCTAGGACATTTGATTTGAGCGCAATCCTCAAACTTAGGTCAAAACAGCCATTTAAGCCTTTTCACAGTGAGATCTATGCGATATGGCCGAGAAATGTAATTTTGATGTTAACTCCCAAACCGCTGCGCAGAAGTCAACCAAACTTCACCCAATAGTGTATTGTATCACATTCTAGTAGTTACATTTGAAAATTTCGTTCTAGGACATTTGGTTTGAGCGCAATCCTCAAACTTAGGTCAAAAAAGCCATTTAAGCCTTTTCACAGTGAGATCTATGCGATATGGCCGAGAAATGTAATTTTGATGTTAACTCCCAAACCGCTGCGCAGAAGTCAACCAAACTTCACCCAATAGTGTATTGTATCACAATCTAGTAGTTACATTTGAAAATTTTGTTCTAGGACATTTTGTTTGAACGCAATCATCAAACTTAATTAAAAAAGTCATTTAAGCCTTTTCACAGTGAGATCTATGCGATATGGCCGAGAAATGTAATTTTGATGTTAACTCCCAAACCGCTGCGCAGAAGTCAACCAAACTTCACCCAATAGTGTATTGTATCACAATCTAGTAGTTACATTTGAAAATTTTGTTCTAGGACATTTTGTTTGAGCGCAATCCTCAAACTTAGGTCAAAAAAGCCATTTAAGCCTTTTCACAGTGAGATCTATGCGATATGGCCGAGAAATGTAATTTTGATGTTAACTCCCAAACCGCTGCGCAGAAGTCAACCAAACTTCACCCAATAGTGTATTGTATCACAATCTAGTAGTTACATTTGAAAATTTTGTTCTAGGACATTTTGTTTGAACGCAATCATCAAACTTAATTAAAAAAGTCATTTAAGCCTTTTCACAGTGAGATCTATGCGATATGGCCGAGAAATGTAATTTTGATGTTAACTCCCAAACCGCTGCGCAGAAGTCAACCAAACTTCACCCAATAGTGTATTGTATCACAATCTAGTAGTTACATTTGAAAATTTTGTTCTAGGACATTTTGTTTGAACGCAATCATCAAACTTAATTAAAAAAGTCATTTAAGCCTTTTCACAGTGAGATCTATGCGATATGGCCGAGAAATGTAATTTTGATGTTAACTCCCAAACCGCTGCGGAGAAGTCAACCAAACTTCACCCAATAGTGTATTGTATCACAATCTAGTAGTTACATTTGAAAATTTTGTTCTAGGACATTTTGTTTGAGCGCAATCCTCAAACTTAGGTCAAAAAAGCCATTTAAGCCTTTTCACAGTGAGATCTATGCGATATGGCCGAGAAATGTAATTTTGATGTTAAGTCCCAAACCGCTGCGCAGAAGTCAACCAAACTTCACCCAATAGTGTATTGTATCACAATCTAGTAGTTACATTTGAAAATTTTGTTCTAGGACATTTTGTTTGAACGCAATCATCAAACTTAATTAAAAAAGTCATTTAAGCCTTTTCACAGTGAGATCTATGCGATATGGCCGAGAAATGTAATTTTGATGTTAACTCCCAAACCGCTGCGCAGAAGTCAACCAAACTTCACCCAATAGTGTATTGTATCACAATCTAGTAGTTACATTTGAAAATTTTGTTCTAGGAAATTTTGTTTGAGCGCAATCATCAAACTTAATTAAAAAATTCATTTAAGCCTTTTCACAGTGAGATCTATGCGATATGGCCGAGAAATGTAATTTTGATGTTAACTCCCAAACCGCTGCGCAGAAGTCAACCAAACTTCACCCATTAGTGTATTTTATCACAATCTAGTAGTTACATGTGGAAATTTGGTTCTAGGACATTTGATTTGAGCGCAATCCTCAAACTTAGGTCAAAAAAGCCATTTAAGCCTTTTCACAGTGAGATCTATGCGATATGGCCGAGAAATGTAATTTTGATGTTCACTCCCAAACCGCTGCGCAGAAGTCAACCAAACTTCACCCAATAGTGTATTGTATCCCAATCTAGTAGTTACATTTGAAAATTTTGTTCTAGGACATTTTGTTTGAACGCAATCATCAAACTTAATTAAAAAAGTCATTTAAGCCTTTTCACAGTGAGATCTATGCGATATGGCCGAGAAATGTAATTTTGATGTTAACTCCCAAACCGCTGCGGAGAAGTCAACCAAACTTCACCCAATAGTGTATTGTATCACAATCTAGTAGTTACATTTGAAAATTTTGTTCTAGGACATTTTGTTTGAGCGCAATCCTCAAACTTAGGTCAAAAAAGCCATTTAAGCCTTTTCACAGTGAGATCTATGCGATATGGCCGAGAAATGTAATTTTGATGTTAACTCCCAAACCGCTGCGCAACAGTCAACCAAACTTCACCCAATAGTGTATTGTATCACAATCTAGTAGTTACATTTGAAAATTTTGTTCTAGGACATTTTGTTTGAACGCAATCATCAAACTTAATTAAAAAAGTCATTTAAGCCTTTTCACAGTGAGATCTATGCGATATGGCCGAGAAATATAATTTTGATGTTAACTCCCAAACCGCTGCGCAGAAGTCAACCAAACTTCACCCAATAGTGTATTGTATCACAATCTAGTAGTTACATTTGAAAATTTTGTTCTAGGAAATTTTGTTTGAGCGCAATCATCAAACTTAATTAAAAAAGTCATTTAAGCCTTTTCACAGTGAGATCTATGCGATATGGCCGAGAAATGTAATTTTGATGTTAACTCCCAAACCGCTGCGCAGAAGTCAACCAAACTTCACCCATTAGTGTATTTTATCACAATCTAGTAGTTACATGTGGAAATTTGGTTCTAGGACATTTGATTTGAGGGCAATCCTCAAACTTAGGTCAAAAAAGCCATTTAAGCCTTTTCACAGTGAGATCTATGCGATATGGCCGAGAAATGTAATTTTGATGTTCACTCCCAAACCGCTGCGCAGAAGTCAACCAAACTTCACCCAATAGTGTATTGTATCACAATCTAGTAGTTACATTTGAAAATTTTGTTCTAGGAAATTTTGTTTGAGCGCAATCATCAAACTTAATTAAAAAAGTCATTTAAGCCTTTTCACAGTGAGATCTATGCGATATGGCCGAGAAATGTAATTTTGATGTTAACTCCCAAACCGCTGCGCAGAAGTCAACCAAACTTCACCCATTAGTGTATTTTATCACAATCTAGTAGTTACATGTGGAAATTTGGTTCTAGGACATTTGATTTGAGCGCAATCCTCAAACTTAGGTCAAAAAAGCCATTTAAGCCTTTTCACAGTGAGATCTATGCGATATGGCCGAGAAATGTAATTTTGATGTTAACTCCCAAACCGCTGCGCAGAAGTCAACCAAACTTCACCCAATAGTGTATTGTATCACATTCTAGTAGTTACATTTGAAAATTTCGTTCTAGGACATTTGGTTTGAGCGCAATCCTCAAACTTAGGTCAAAAAAGCCATTTAAGCCTTTTCACAGTGAGATCTATGCGATATGGCCGAGAAATGTAATTTTGATGATAACTCCCAAACCGCTGCGCAGAAGTCAACCAAACTTCACCCAATAGTGTATTGTATCACAATCTAGTAGTTACATTTGAAAATTTTGTTCTAGGACATTTGGTTTGAGCGCAATCCTCAAACTTAGGTCAAAAAAGCCATTTAAGCCTTTTCACAGTGAGATCTATGCGATATGGCCGAGAAATGTAATTTTGATGTTAACTCCCAAACCGCTGCGCAGAAGTCAACCAAACTTCACCCAATAGTGTATTGTATCACATTCTAGTAGTTACATTTGAAAATTTCGTTCTAGGAAATTTTGTTTGAGCGCAATCATCAAACTTAATTAAAAAAGTCATTTAAGCCTTTTCACAGTGAGATCTATGCGATATGGCCGAGAAATGTAATTTTGATGTTAACTCCCAAACCGCTGCGCAGAAGTCAACCAAACTTCACCCATTAGTGTATTTTATCACAATCTAGTAGTTACATGTGGAAATTTGGTTCTAGGACATTTGATTTGAGCGCAAACCTCAAACTTAGGTCAAAAAAGCCATTTAAGCCTTTTCACAGTGAGATCTATGCGATATGGCCGAGAAATGTAATTTTGATGTTAACTCCCAAACCGCTGCGCAGAAGTCAACCAAACTTCACCCAATAGTGTATTGTATCACAATCTAGTAGTTACATTTAAAAATTTTGTTCTAGAACATTTTGTTTGAACGCAATCATCAAACTTAATTAAAAAAGTCATTTAAGCCTTTTCACAGTGAGATCTATGCGATATGGCCGAGAAATGTAATTTTGATGTTAACTCCCAAACCGCTGCGCAGAAGTCAACCAAACTTCACCCAATAGTGTATTGTATCACAATCTAGTAGTTACATTTAAAAATTGTGTTCTAGGACATTTTGTTTGAACGCAATCATCAAACTTAATTAAAAAAGTCATTTAAGCCTTTTCACAGTGAGATCTATGCGATATGGCCGAGAAATGTAATTTTGATGTTAACTCCCAAACCGCTGCGCAGAAGTCAACCAAACTTCACCCATTAGTGTATTGTATCACAATCTAGTAGTTACATGTGGAAATTTGGTTATAGGACATTTGATTTGAGCGCAATCCTCAAACTTAGGTCAAAAAAGCCATTTAAGCCTTTTCACAGTGAGATCTATGCGATATGGCCGAGAAATGTAATTTTGATGTTAACTCCCAAACCGCTGCGCAGAAGTCAACCAAACTTCACCCAATAGTGTATTGTATCACAATCTAGTAGTTACATTTGAAAATTTTGTTCTAGGAAATTTTGTTTGAGCGCAATCATCAAACTTAATTAAAAAAGTCATTTAAGCCTTTTCACAGTGAGATCTATGCGATATGGCCGAGAAATGTAATTTTGATGTTAACTCCCAAACCGCTGCGCAGAAGTCAACCAAACTTCACCCATTAGTGTATTTTATCACAATCTAGTAGTTACATGTGGAAATTTGGTTCTAGGACATTTGATTTGAGCGCAATCCTCAAACTTAGGTCAAAAAAGCCATTTAAGCCTTTTCACAGTGAGATCTATGCGATATGGCCGAGAAATGTAATTTTGATGTTAACTCCCAAACCGCTGCGCAGAAGTCAACCAAACTTCACCCAATAGTGTATTGTATCACATTCTAGTAGTTACATTTGAAAATTTCGTTCTAGGACATTTGGTTTGAGCGCAATCCTCAAACTTAGGTCAAAAAAGCCATTTAAGCCTTTTCACAGTGAGATCTATGCGATATGGCCGAGAAATGTAATTTTGATGTTAACTCCCAAACCGCTGCGCAGAAGTCAACCAAACTTCACCCAATAGTGTATTGTATCACAATCTAGTAGTTACATTTGAAAATTTTGTTCTAGGAAATATTGTTTGAGCGCAATCATCAAACTTAATTAAAAAAGTCATTTAAGCCTTTTCACAGTGAGATCTATGCGATATGGCCGAGAAATGTAATTTTGATGTTAACTCCCAAACCGCTGCGCAGAAGTCAACCAAACTTCACCCATTAGTGTATTTTATCACAATCTAGTAGTTACATGTGGAAATTTGGTTCTAGGACATTTGATTTGAGCGCAATCCTCAAACTTAGGTCAAAAAAGCCATTTAAGCCTTTTCACAGTGAGATCTATGCGATATGGCCGAGAAATGTAATTTTGATGTTAACTCCCAAACCGCTGCGCAGAAGTCAACCAAACTTCACCCAATAGTGTATTGTATCACATTCTAGTAGTTACATTTGAAAATTTCGTTCTAGGACATTTGGTTTGAGCGCAATCCTCAAACTTAGGTCAAAAAAGCCATTTAAGCCTTTTCACAGTGAGATCTATGCGATATGGCCGAGAAATGTAATTTTGATGTTAACTCCCAAACCGCTGCGCAGAAGTCAACCAAACTTCACCCAATAGTGTATTGTATCACAATCTAGTAGTTACATTTGAAAATTTTGTTCTAGGACATTTTGTTTGAACGCAATCATCAAACTTAATTAAAAAAGTCATTTAAGCCTTTTCACAGTGAGATCTATGCGATATGGCCGAGAAATGTAATTTTGATGTTAACTCCCAAACCGCTGCGCAGAAGTCAACCAAACTTCACCCAATAGTGTATTGTATCACAATCTAGTAGTTACATTTGAAAATTTTGTTCTAGGACATTTTGTTTGAGCGCAATCCTCAAACTTAGGTCAAAAAAGCCATTTAAGCCTTTTCACAGTGAGATCTATGCGATATGGCCGAGAAATGTAATTTTGATGTTAACTCCCAAACCGCTGCGCAGAAGTCAACCAAACTTCACCCAATAGTGTATTGTATCACAATCTAGTAGTTACATTTGAAAATTTTGTTCTAGGACATTTTGTTTGAACGCAATCATCAAACTTAATTAAAAAAGTCATTTAAGCCTTTTCACAGTGAGATCTATGCGATATGGCCGAGAAATGTAATTTTGATGTTAACTCCCAAACCGCTGCGCAGAAGTCAACCAAACTTCACCCAATAGTGTATTGTATCACAATCTAGTAGTTACATTTGAAAATTTTGTTCTAGGACATTTTGTTTGAACGCAATCATCAAACTTAATTAAAAAAGTCATTTAAGCCTTTTCACAGTGAGATCTATGCGATATGGCCGAGAAATGTAATTTTGATGTTAACTCCCAAACCGCTGCGGAGAAGTCAACCAAACTTCACCCAATAGTGTATTGTATCACAATCTAGTAGTTACATTTGAAAATTTTGTTCTAGGACATTTTGTTTGAGCGCAATCCTCAAACTTAGGTCAAAAAAGCCATTTAAGCCTTTTCACAGTGAGATCTATGCGATATGGCCGAGAAATGTAATTTTGATGTTAAGTCCCAAACCGCTGCGCAGAAGTCAACCAAACTTCACCCAATAGTGTATTGTATCACAGTCTAGTAGTTACATTTGAAAATTTTGTTCTAGGACATTTTGTTTGAACGCAATCATCAAACTTAATTAAAAAAGTCATTTAAGCCTTTTCACAGTGAGATCTATGCGATATGGCCGAGAAATGTAATTTTGATGTTAACTCCCAAACCGCTGCGCAGAAGTCAACCAAACTTCACCCAATAGTGTATTGTATCACAATCTAGTAGTTACATTTGAAAATTTTGTTCTAGGAAATATTGTTTGAGCGCAATCATCAAACTTAATTAAAAAAGTCATTTAAGCCTTTTCACAGTGAGATCTATGCGATATGGCCGAGAAATGTAATTTTGATGTTAACTCCCAAACCGCTGCGCAGAAGTCAACCAAACTTCACCCATTAGTGTATTTTATCACAATCTAGTAGTTACATGTGGAAATTTGGTTCTAGGACATTTGATTTGAGCGCAATCCTCAAACTTAGGTCAAAAAAGCCATTTAAGCCTTTTCACAGTGAGATCTATGCGATATGGCCGAGAAATGTAATTTTGATGTTAACTCCCAAACCGCTGCGCAGAAGTCAACCAAACTTCACCCAATAGTGTATTGTATCACATTCTAGTAGTTACATTTGAAAATTTCGTTCTAGGACATTTGGTTTGAGCGCAATCCTCAAACTTAGGTCAAAAAAGCCATTTAAGCCTTTTCACAGTGAGATCTATGCGATATGGCCGAGAAATGTAATTTTGATGTTAACTCCCAAACCGCTGCGCAGAAGTCAACCAAACTTCACCCAATAGTGTATTGTATCACAATCTAGTAGTTACATTTGAAAATTTTGTTCTAGGACATTTTGTTTGAACGCAATCATCAAACTTAATTAAAAAAGTCATTTAAGCCTTTTCACAGTGAGATCTATGCGATATGGCCGAGAAATGTAATTTTGATGTTAACTCCCAAACCGCTGCGCAGAAGTCAACCAAACTTCACCCAATAGTGTATTGTATCACAATCTAGTAGTTACATTTGAAAATTTTGTTCTAGGACATTTTGTTTGAGCGCAATCCTCAAACTTAGGTCAAAAAAGCCATTTAAGCCTTTTCACAGTGAGATCTATGCGATATGGCCGAGAAATGTAATTTTGATGTTAACTCCCAAACCGCTGCGCAGAAGTCAACCAAACTTCACCCAATAGTGTATTGTATCACAATCTAGTAGTTACATTTGAAAATTTTGTTCTAGGACATTTTGTTTGAACGCAAACATCAAACTTAATTAAAAAAGTCATTTAAGCCTTTTCACAGTGAGATCTATGCGATATGGCCGAGAAATGTAATTTTGATGTTAACTCCCAAACCGCTGCGCAGAAGTCAACCAAACTTCACCCAATAGTGTATTGTATCACAATCTAGTAGTTACATTTGAAAATTTTGTTCTAGGACATTTTGTTTGAACGCAATCATCAAACTTAATTAAAAAAGCCATTTAAGCCTTTTCACAGTGAGATCTATGCGATATGGCCGAGAAATGTAATTTTGATGTTAACTCCCAAACCGCTGCGCAGAAGTCAACCAAACTTCACCCAATAGTGTATTGTATCACATTCTAGTAGTTACATTTGAAAATTTCGTTCTAGGACATTTGGTTTGAGCGCAATCCTCAAACTTAGGTCAAAAAAGCCATTTAAGCCTTTTCACAGTGAGATCTATGCGATATGGCCGAGAAATGTAATTTTGATGTTAACTCCCAAACCGCTGCGCAGAAGTCAACCAAACTTCACCCAATAGTGTATTGTATCACAATCTAGTAGTTACATTTGAAAATTTTGTTCTAGGACATTTTGTTTGAACGCAATCATCAAACTTAATTAAAAAAGTCATTTAAGCCTTTTCACAGTGAGATCTATGCGATATGGCCGAGAAATGTAATTTTGATGTTAACTCCCAAACCGCTGCGCAGAAGTCAACCAAACTTCACCCAATAGTGTATTGTATCACAATCTAGTAGTTACATTTGAAAATTTTGTTCTAGGACATTTTGTTTGAGCGCAATCCTCAAACTTAGGTCAAAAAAGCCATTTAAGCCTTTTCACAGTGAGATCTATGCGATATGGCCGAGAAATGTAATTTTGATGTTAACTCCCAAACCGCTGCGCAGAAGTCAACCAAACTTCACCCAATAGTGTATTGTATCACAATCTAGTAGTTACATTTGAAAATTTTGTTCTAGGACATTTTGTTTGAACGCAAACATCAAACTTAATTAAAAAAGTCATTTAAGCCTTTTCACAGTGAGATCTATGCGATATGGCCGAGAAATGTAATTTTGATGTTAACTCCCAAACCGCTGCGCAGAAGTCAACCAAACTTCACCCAATAGTGTATTGTATCACAATCTAGTAGTTACATTTGAAAATTTTGTTCTAGGACATTTTGTTTGAACGCAATCATCAAACTTAATTAAAAAAGTCATTTAAGCCTTTTCACAGTGAGATCTATGCGATATGGCCGAGAAATGTAATTTTGATGTTAACTCCCAAACCGCTGCGGAGAAGTCAACCAAACTTCACCCAATAGTGTATTGTATCACAATCTAGTAGTTACATTTGAAAATTTTGTTCTAGGACATTTTGTTTGAGCGCAATCCTCAAACTTAGGTCAAAAAAGCCATTTAAGCCTTTTCACAGTGAGATCTATGCGATATGGCCGAGAAATGTAATTTTGATGTTAAGTCCCAAACCGCTGCGCAGAAGTCAACCAAACTTCACCCAATAGTGTATTGTATCACAATCTAGTAGTTACATTTGAAAATTTTGTTCTAGGACATTTTGTTTGAACGCAATCATCAAACTTAATTAAAAAAGTCATTTAAGCCTTTTCACAGTGAGATCTATGCGATATGGCCGAGAAATGTAATTTTGATGTTAACTCCCAAACCGCTGCGCAGAAGTCAACCAAACTTCACCCAATAGTGTATTGTATCACAATCTAGTAGTTACATTTGAAAATTTTGTTCTAGGAAATTTTGTTTGAGCGCAATCATCAAACTTAATTAAAAAAGTCATTTAAGCCTTTTCACAGTGAGATCTATGCGATATGGCCGAGAAATGTAATTTTGATGTTAACTCCCAAACCGCTGCGCAGAAGTCAACCAAACTTCACCCATTAGTGTATTTTATCACAATCTAGTAGTTACATGTGGAAATTTGGTTCTAGGACATTTGATTTGAGCGCAATCCTCAAACTTAGGTCAAAAAAGCCATTTAAGCCTTTTCACAGTGAGATCTATGCGATATGGCCGAGAAATGTAATTTTGATGTTCACTCCCAAACCGCTGCGCAGAAGTCAACCAAACTTCACCCAATAGTGTATTGTATCACAATCTAGTAGTTACATTTGAAAATTTTGTTCTAGGAAATTTTGTTTGAGCGCAATCATCAAACTTAATTAAAAAAGTCATTTAAGCCTTTTCACAGTGAGATCTATGCGATATGGCCGAGAAATGTAATTTTGATGTTAACTCCCAAACCGCTGCGCAGAAGTCAACCAAACTTCACCCATTAGTGTATTTTATCACAATCTAGTAGTTACATGTGGAAATTTGGTTCTAGGACATTTGATTTGAGCGCAATCCTCAAACTTAGGTCAAAAAAGCCATTTAAGCCTTTTCACAGTGAGATCTATGCGATATGGCCGAGAAATGTAATTTTGATGTTAACTCCCAAACCGCTGCGCAGAAGTCAACCAAACTTCACCCAATAGTGTATTGTATCACATTCTAGTAGTTACATTTGAAAATTTCGTTCTAGGACATTTGGTTTGAGCGCAATCATCAAACTTAATTAAAAAAGTCATTTAAGCCTTTTCACAGTGAGATCTATGCGATATGGCCGAGAAATGTAATTTTGATGTTAACTCCCAAACCGCTGCGCAGAAGTCAACCAAACTTCACCCAATAGTGTATTGTATCACAATCTAGTAGTTACATTTGAAAATTTTGTTCTAGGACATTTGGTTTGAGCGCAATCCTCAAACTTAGGTCAAAAAAGCCATTTAAGCCTTTTCACAGTGAGATCTATGCGATATGGCCGAGAAATGTAATTTTGATGTTAACTCCCAAACCGCTGCGCAGAAGTCAACCAAACTTCACCCAATAGTGTATTGTATCACATTCTAGTAGTTACATTTGAAAATTTCGTTCTAGGAAATTTTGTTTGAGCGCAATCATCAAACTTAATTAAAAAAGTCATTTAAGCCTTTTCACAGTGAGATCTATGCGATATGGCCGAGAAATGTAATTTTGATGTTAACTCCCAAACCGCTGCGCAGAAGTCAACCAAACTTCACCCATTAGTGTATTTTATCACAATCTAGTAGTTACATGTGGAAATTTGGTTCTAGGACATTTGATTTGAGCGCAAACCTCAAACTTAGGTCAAAAAAGCCATTTAAGCCTTTTCACAGTGAGATCTATGCGATATGGCCGAGAAATGTAATTTTGATGTTAACTCCCAAACCGCTGCGCAGAAGTCAACCAAACTTCACCCAATAGTGTATTGTATCACAATCTAGTAGTTACATTTAAAAATTTTGTTCTAGAACATTTTGTTTGAACGCAATCATCAAACTTAATTAAAAAAGTCATTTAAGCCTTTTCACAGTGAGATCTATGCGATATGGCCGAGAAATGTAATTTTGATGTTAACTCCCAAACCGCTGCGCAGAAGTCAACCAAACTTCACCCAATAGTGTATTGTATCACAATCTAGTAGTTACATTTAAAAATTGTGTTCTAGGACATTTTGTTTGAACGCAATCATCAAACTTAATTAAAAAAGTCATTTAAGCCTTTTCACAGTGAGATCTATGCGATATGGCCGAGAAATGTAATTTTGATGTTAACTCCCAAACCGCTGCGCAGAAGTCAACCAAACTTCACCCATTAGTGTATTGTATCACAATCTAGTAGTTACATGTGGAAATTTGGTTATAGGACATTTGATTTGAGCGCAATCCTCAAACTTAGGTCAAAAAAGCCATTTAAGCCTTTTCACAGTGAGATCTATGCGATATGGCCGAGAAATGTAATTTTGATGTTAACTCCCAAACCGCTGCGCAGAAGTCAACCAAACTTCACCCAATAGTGTATTGTATCACAATCTAGTAGTTACATTTGAAAATTTTGTTCTAGGAAATTTTGTTTGAGCGCAATCATCAAACTTAATTAAAAAAGTCATTTAAGCCTTTTCACAGTGAGATCTATGCGATATGGCCGAGAAATGTAATTTTGATGTTAACTCCCAAACCGCTGCGCAGAAGTCAACCAAACTTCACCCATTAGTGTATTTTATCACAATCTAGTAGTTACATGTGGAAATTTGGTTCTAGGACATTTGATTTGAGCGCAATCCTCAAACTTAGGTCAAAAAAGCCATTTAAGCCTTTTCACAGTGAGATCTATGCGATATGGCCGAGAAATGTAATTTTGATGTTAACTCCCAAACCGCTGCGCAGAAGTCAACCAAACTTCACCCAATAGTGTATTGTATCACATTCTAGTAGTTACATTTGAAAATTTCGTTCTAGGACATTTGGTTTGAGCGCAATCCTCAAACTTAGGTCAAAAAAGCCATTTAAGCCTTTTCACAGTGAGATCTATGCGATATGGCCGAGAAATGTAATTTTGATGTTAACTCCCAAACCGCTGCGCAGAAGTCAACCAAACTTCACCCAATAGTGTATTGTATCACAATCTAGTAGTTACATTTGAAAATTTTGTTCTAGGACATTTTGTTTGAACGCAATCATCAAACTTAATTAAAAAAGTCATTTAAGCCTTTTCACAGTGAGATCTATGCGATATGGCCGAGAAATGTAATTTTGATGTTAACTCCCAAACCGCTGCGCAGAAGTCAACCAAACTTCACCCAATAGTGTATTGTATCACAATCTAGTAGTTACATTTGAAAATTTTGTTCTAGGACATTTTGTTTGAGCGCAATCCTCAAACTTAGGTCAAAAAAGCCATTTAAGCCTTTTCACAGTGAGATCTATGCGATATGGCCGAGAAATGTAATTTTGATGTTAACTCCCAAACCGCTGCGCAGAAGTCAACCAAACTTCACCCAATAGTGTATTGTATCACAATCTAGTAGTTACATTTGAAAATTTTGTTCTAGGACATTTTGTTTGAACGCAATCATCAAACTTAATTAAAAAAGTCATTTAAGCCTTTTCACAGTGAGATCTATGCGATATGGCCGAGAAATGTAATTTTGATGTTAACTCCCAAACCGCTGCGCAGAAGTCAACCAAACTTCACCCAATAGTGTATTGTATCACAATCTAGTAGTTACATTTGAAAATTTTGTTCTAGGACATTTTGTTTGAACGCAATCATCAAACTTAATTAAAAAAGTCATTTAAGCCTTTTCACAGTGAGATCTATGCGATATGGCCGAGAAATGTAATTTTGATGTTAACTCCCAAACCGCTGCGGAGAAGTCAACCAAACTTCACCCAATAGTGTATTGTATCACAATCTAGTAGTTACATTTGAAAATTTTGTTCTAGGACATTTTGTTTGAGCGCAATCCTCAAACTTAGGTCAAAAAAGCCATTTAAGCCTTTTCACAGTGAGATCTATGCGATATGGCCGAGAAATGTAATTTTGATGTTAACTCCCAAACCGCTGCGCAGAAGTCAACCAAACTTCACCCAATAGTGTATTGTATCACAATCTAGTAGTTACATTTGAAAATTTTGTTCTAGGACATTTTGTTTGAACGCAATCATCAAACTTAATTAAAAAAGTCATTTAAGCCTTTTCACAGTGAGATCTATGCGATATGGCCGAGAAATGTAATTTTGATGTTAACTCCCAAACCGCTGCGCAGAAGTCAACCAAACTTCACCCAATAGTGTATTGTATCACAATCTAGTAGTTACATTTGAAAATTTTGTTCTAGGAAATTTTGTTTGAGCGCAATCATCAAACTTAATTAAAAAAGTCATTTAAGCCTTTTCACAGTGAGATCTATGCGATATGGCCGAGAAATGTAATTTTGATGTTAACTCCCAAACCGCTGCGCAGAAGTCAACCAAACTTCACCCATTAGTGTATTTTATCACAATCTAGTAGTTACATGTGGAAATTTGGTTCTAGGACATTTGATTTGAGCGCAATCCTCAAACTTAGGTCAAAAAAGCCATTTAAGCCTTTTCACAGTGAGATCTATGCGATATGGCCGAGAAATGTAATTTTGATGTTCACTCCCAAACCGCTGCGCAGAAGTCAACCAAACTTCACCCAATAGTGTATTGTATCACAATCTAGTAGTTACATTTGAAAATTTTGTTCTAGGAAATTTTGTTTGAGCGCAATCATCAAACTTAATTAAAAAAGTCATTTAAGCCTTTTCACAGTGAGATCTATGCGATATGGCCGAGAAATGTAATTTTGATGTTAACTCCCAAACCGCTGCGCAGAAGTCAACCAAACTTCACCCATTAGTGTATTTTATCACAATCTAGTAGTTACATGTGGAAATTTGGTTCTAGGACATTTGATTTGAGCGCAATCCTCAAACTTAGGTCAAAAAAGCCATTTAAGCCTTTTCACAGTGAGATCTATGCGATATGGCCGAGAAATGTAATTTTGATGTTAACTCCCAAACCGCTGCGCAGAAGTCAACCAAACTTCACCCAATAGTGTATTGTATCACATTCTAGTAGTTACATTTGAAAATTTCGTTCTAGGACATTTGGTTTGAGCGCAATCCTCAAACTTAGGTCAAAAAAGCCATTTAAGCCTTTTCACAGTGAGATCTATGCGATATGGCCGAGAAATGTAATTTTGATGATAACTCCCAAACCGCTGCGCAGAAGTCAACCAAACTTCACCCAATAGTGTATTGTATCACAATCTAGTAGTTACATTTAAAAATTTTGTTCTAGGACATTTTGTTTGAACGCAATCATCAAACTTAATTAAAAAAGTCATTTAAGCCTTTTCACAGTGAGATCTATGCGATATGGCCGAGAAATGTAATTTTGATGTTAACTCCCAAACCGCTGCGCAGAAGTCAACCAAACTTCACCCAATAGTGTATTGTATCACAATCTAGTAGTTACATTTGAAAATTTTGTTCTAGGACATTTGGTTTGAGCGCAATCCTCAAACTTAGGTCAAAAAAGCCATTTAAGCCTTTTCACAGTGAGATCTATGCGATATGGCCGAGAAATGTAATTTTGATGTTAACTCCCAAACCGCTGCGCAGAAGTCAACCAAACTTCACCCAATAGTGTATTGTATCACATTCTAGTAGTTACATTTGAAAATTTCGTTCTAGGAAATTTTGTTTGAGCGCAATCATCAAACTTAATTAAAAAAGTCATTTAAGCCTTTTCACAGTGAGATCTATGCGATATGGCCGAGAAATGTAATTTTGATGTTAACTCCCAAACCGCTGCGCAGAAGTCAACCAAACTTCACCCAATAGTGTATTGTATCACATTCTAGTAGTTACATTTGAAAATTTCGTTCTAGGACATTTGGTTTGAGCGCAATCATCAAACTTAATTAAAAAAGTCATTTAAGCCTTTTCACAGTGAGATCTATGCGATATGGCCGAGAAATGTAATTTTGATGTTAACTCCCAAACCGCTGCGCAGAAGTCAACCAAACTTCACCCAATAGTGTATTGTATCACAATCTAGTAGTTACATTTGAAAATTTTGTTCTAGGACATTTGGTTTGAGCGCAATCCTCAAACTTAGGTCAAAAAAGCCATTTAAGCCTTTTCACAGTGAGATCTATGCGATATGGCCGAGAAATGTAATTTTGATGTTAACTCCCAAACCGCTGCGCAGAAGTCAACCAAACTTCACCCAATAGTGTATTGTATCACATTCTAGTAGTTACATTTGAAAATTTCGTTCTAGGAAATTTTGTTTGAGCGCAATCATCAAACTTAATTAAAAAAGTCATTTAAGCCTTTTCACAGTGAGATCTATGCGATATGGCCGAGAAATGTAATTTTGATGTTAACTCCCAAACCGCTGCGCAGAAGTCAACCAAACTTCACCCATTAGTGTATTTTATCACAATCTAGTAGTTACATGTGGAAATTTGGTTCTAGGACATTTGATTTGAGCGCAAACCTCAAACTTAGGTCAAAAAAGCCATTTAAGCCTTTTCACAGTGAGATCTATGCGATATGGCCGAGAAATGTAATTTTGATGTTAACTCCCAAACCGCTGCGCAGAAGTCAACCAAACTTCACCCAATAGTGTATTGTATCACAATCTAGTAGTTACATTTAAAAATTTTGTTCTAGAACATTTTGTTTGAACGCAATCATCAAACTTAATTAAAAAAGTCATTTAAGCCTTTTCACAGTGAGATCTATGCGATATGGCCGAGAAATGTAATTTTGATGTTAACTCCCAAACCGCTGCGCAGAAGTCAACCAAACTTCACCCAATAGTGTATTGTATCACAATCTAGTAGTTACATTTAAAAATTGTGTTCTAGGACATTTTGTTTGAACGCAATCATCAAACTTAATTAAAAAAGTCATTTAAGCCTTTTCACAGTGAGATCTATGCGATATGGCCGAGAAATGTAATTTTGATGTTAACTCCCAAACCGCTGCGCAGAAGTCAACCAAACTTCACCCATTAGTGTATTGTATCACAATCTAGTAGTTACATGTGGAAATTTGGTTATAGGACATTTGATTTGAGCGCAATCCTCAAACTTAGGTCAAAAAAGCCATTTAAGCCTTTTCACAGTGAGATCTATGCGATATGGCCGAGAAATGTAATTTTGATGTTAACTCCCAAACCGCTGCGCAGAAGTCAACCAAACTTCACCCAATAGTGTATTGTATCACAATCTAGTAGTTACATTTGAAAATTTTGTTCTAGGAAATTTTGTTTGAGCGCAATCATCAAACTTAATTAAAAAAGTCATTTAAGCCTTTTCACAGTGAGATCTATGCGATATGGCCGAGAAATGTAATTTTGATGTTAACTCCCAAACCGCTGCGCAGAAGTCAACCAAACTTCACCCATTAGTGTATTTTATCACAATCTAGTAGTTACATGTGGAAATTTGGTTCTAGGACATTTGATTTGAGCGCAATCCTCAAACTTAGGTCAAAAAAGCCATTTAAGCCTTTTCACAGTGAGATCTATGCGATATGGCCGAGAAATGTAATTTTGATGTTAACTCCCAAACCGCTGCGCAGAAGTCAACCAAACTTCACCCAATAGTGTATTGTATCACATTCTAGTAGTTACATTTGAAAATTTCGTTCTAGGACATTTGGTTTGAGCGCAATCCTCAAACTTAGGTCAAAAAAGCCATTTAAGCCTTTTCACAGTGAGATCTATGCGATATGGCCGAGAAATGTAATTTTGATGTTAACTCCCAAACCGCTGCGCAGAAGTCAACCAAACTTCACCCAATAGTGTATTGTATCACAATCTAGTAGTTACATTTGAAAATTTTGTTCTAGGACATTTTGTTTGAACGCAATCATCAAACTTAATTAAAAAAGTCATTTAAGCCTTTTCACAGTGAGATCTATGCGATATGGCCGAGAAATGTAATTTTGATGTTAACTCCCAAACCGCTGCGCAGAAGTCAACCAAACTTCACCCAATAGTGTATTGTATCACAATCTAGTAGTTACATTTGAAAATTTTGTTCTAGGACATTTTGTTTGAGCGCAATCCTCAAACTTAGGTCAAAAAAGCCATTTAAGCCTTTTCACAGTGAGATCTATGCGATATGGCCGAGAAATGTAATTTTGATGTTAACTCCCAAACCGCTGCGCAGAAGTCAACCAAACTTCACCCAATAGTGTATTGTATCACAATCTAGTAGTTACATTTGAAAATTTTGTTCTAGGACATTTTGTTTGAACGCAATCATCAAACTTAATTAAAAAAGTCATTTAAGCCTTTTCACAGTGAGATCTATGCGATATGGCCGAGAAATGTAATTTTGATGTTAACTCCCAAACCGCTGCGCAGAAGTCAACCAAACTTCACCCAATAGTGTATTGTATCACAATCTAGTAGTTACATTTGAAAATTTTGTTCTAGGACATTTTGTTTGAACGCAATCATCAAACTTAATTAAAAAAGTCATTTAAGCCTTTTCACAGTGAGATCTATGCGATATGGCCGAGAAATGTAATTTTGATGTTAACTCCCAAACCGCTGCGGAGAAGTCAACCAAACTTCACCCAATAGTGTATTGTATCACAATCTAGTAGTTACATTTGAAAATTTTGTTCTAGGACATTTTGTTTGAGCGCAATCCTCAAACTTAGGTCAAAAAAGCCATTTAAGCCTTTTCACAGTGAGATCTATGCGATATGGCCGAGAAATGTAATTTTGATGTTAACTCCCAAACCGCTGCGCAGAAGTCAACCAAACTTCACCCAATAGTGTATTGTATCACAATCTAGTAGTTACATTTGAAAATTTTGTTCTAGGACATTTTGTTTGAACGCAATCATCAAACTTAATTAAAAAAGTCATTTAAGCCTTTTCACAGTGAGATCTATGCGATATGGCCGAGAAATGTAATTTTGATGTTAACTCCCAAACCGCTGCGCAGAAGTCAACCAAACTTCACCCAATAGTGTATTGTATCACAATCTAGTAGTTACATTTGAAAATTTTGTTCTAGGAAATTTTGTTTGAGCGCAATCATCAAACTTAATTAAAAAAGTCATTTAAGCCTTTTCACAGTGAGATCTATGCGATATGGCCGAGAAATGTAATTTTGATGTTAACTCCCAAACCGCTGCGCAGAAGTCAACCAAACTTCACCCATTAGTGTATTTTATCACAATCTAGTAGTTACATGTGGAAATTTGGTTCTAGGACATTTGATTTGAGCGCAATCCTCAAACTTAGGTCAAAAAAGCCATTTAAGCCTTTTCACAGTGAGATCTATGCGATATGGCCGAGAAATGTAATTTTGATGTTCACTCCCAAACCGCTGCGCAGAAGTCAACCAAACTTCACCCAATAGTGTATTGTATCACAATCTAGTAGTTACATTTGAAAATTTTGTTCTAGGAAATTTTGTTTGAGCGCAATCATCAAACTTAATTAAAAAAGTCATTTAAGCCTTTTCACAGTGAGATCTATGCGATATGGCCGAGAAATGTAATTTTGATGTTAACTCCCAAACCGCTGCGCAGAAGTCAACCAAACTTCACCCATTAGTGTATTTTATCACAATCTAGTAGTTACATGTGGAAATTTGGTTCTAGGACATTTGATTTGAGCGCAATCCTCAAACTTAGGTCAAAAAAGCCATTTAAGCCTTTTCACAGTGAGATCTATGCGATATGGCCGAGAAATGTAATTTTGATGTTAACTCCCAAACCGCTGCGCAGAAGTCAACCAAACTTCACCCAATAGTGTATTGTATCACATTCTAGTAGTTACATTTGAAAATTTCGTTCTAGGACATTTGGTTTGAGCGCAATCCTCAAACTTAGGTCAAAAAAGCCATTTAAGCCTTTTCACAGTGAGATCTATGCGATATGGCCGAGAAATGTAATTTTGATGATAACTCCCAAACCGCTGCGCAGAAGTCAACCAAACTTCACCCAATAGTGTATTGTATCACAATCTAGTAGTTACATTTAAAAATTTTGTTCTAGGACATTTTGTTTGAACGCAATCATCAAACTTAATTAAAAAAGTCATTTAAGCCTTTTCACAGTGAGATCTATGCGATATGGCCGAGAAATGTAATTTTGATGTTAACTCCCAAACCGCTGCGCAGAAGTCAACCAAACTTCACCCAATAGTGTATTGTATCACAATCTAGTAGTTACATTTGAAAATTTTGTTCTAGGACATTTGGTTTGAGCGCAATCCTCAAACTTAGGTCAAAAAAGCCATTTAAGCCTTTTCACAGTGAGATCTATGCGATATGGCCGAGAAATGTAATTTTGATGTTAACTCCCAAACCGCTGCGCAGAAGTCAACCAAACTTCACCCAATAGTGTATTGTATCACATTCTAGTAGTTACATTTGAAAATTTCGTTCTAGGAAATTTTGTTTGAGCGCAATCATCAAACTTAATTAAAAAAGTCATTTAAGCCTTTTCACAGTGAGATCTATGCGATATGGCCGAGAAATGTAATTTTGATGTTAACTCCCAAACCGCTGCGCAGAAGTCAACCAAACTTCACCCATTAGTGTATTTTATCACAATCTAGTAGTTACATGTGGAAATTTGGTTCTAGGACATTTGATTTGAGCGCAAACCTCAAACTTAGGTCAAAAAAGCCATTTAAGCCTTTTCACAGTGAGATCTATGCGATATGGCCGAGAAATGTAATTTTGATGTTAACTCCCAAACCGCTGCGCAGAAGTCAACCAAACTTCACCCAATAGTGTATTGTATCACAATCTAGTAGTTACATTTAAAAATTTTGTTCTAGGACATTTTGTTTGAACGCAATCATCAAACTTAATTAAAAAAGTCATTTAAGCCTTTTCACAGTGAGATCTATGCGATATGGCCGAGAAATGTAATTTTGATGTTAACTCCCAAACCGCTGCGCAGAAGTCAACCAAACTTCACCCAATAGTGTATTGTATCACAATCTAGTAGTTACATTTAAAAATTTTGTTCTAGGACATTTTGTTTGAACGCAATCATCAAACTTAATTAAAAAAGTCATTTAAGCCTTTTCACAGTGAGATCTATGCGATATGGCCGAGAAATGTAATTTTGATGTTAACTCCCAAACCGCTGCGCAGAAGTCAACCAAACTTCACCCATTAGTGTATTGTATCACAATCTAGTAGTTACATGTGGAAATTTGGTTATAGGACATTTGATTTGAGCGCAATCCTCAAACTTAGGTCAAAAAAGCCATTTAAGCCTTTTCACAGTGAGATCTATGCGATATGGCCGAGAAATGTAATTTTGATGTTAACTCCCAAACCGCTGCGCAGAAGTCAACCAAACTTCACCCAATAGTGTATTGTATCACAATCTAGTAGTTACATTTGAAAATTTTGTTCTAGGAAATTTTGTTTGAGCGCAATCATCAAACTTAATTAAAAAAGTCATTTAAGCCTTTTCACAGTGAGATCTATGCGATATGGCCGAGAAATGTAATTTTGATGTTAACTCCCAAACCGCTGCGCAGAAGTCAACCAAACTTCACCCATTAGTGTATTTTATCACAATCTAGTAGTTACATGTGGAAATTTGGTTCTAGGACATTTGATTTGAGCGCAATCCTCAAACTTAGGTCAAAAAAGCCATTTAAGCCTTTTCACAGTGAGATCTATGCGATATGGCCGAGAAATGTAATTTTGATGTTAACTCCCAAACCGCTGCGCAGTAGTCAACCAAACTTCACCCAATAGTGTATTGTATCACATTCTAGTAGTTACATTTGAAAATTTCGTTCTAGGACATTTGGTTTGAGCGCAATCCTCAAACTTAGGTCAAAAAAGCCATTTAAGCCTTTTCACAGTGAGATCTATGCGATATGGCCGAGAAATGTAATTTTGATGTTAACTCCCAAACCGCTGCGCAGAAGTCAACCAAACTTCACCCAATAGTGTATTGTATCACAATCTAGTAGTTACATTTGAAAATTTTGTTCTAGGACATTTTGTTTGAACGCAATCATCAAACTTAATTAAAAAAGTCATTTAAGCCTTTTCACAGTGAGATCTATGCGATATGGCCGAGAAATGTAATTTTGATGTTAACTCCCAAACCGCTGCGCAGAAGTCAACCAAACTTCACCCAATAGTGTATTGTATCACAATCTAGTAGTTACATTTGAAAATTTTGTTCTAGGACATTTTGTTTGAGCGCAATCCTCAAACTTAGGTCAAAAAAGCCATTTAAGCCTTTTCACAGTGAGATCTATGCGATATGGCCGAGAAATGTAATTTTGATGTTAACTCCCAAACCGCTGCGCAGAAGTCAACCAAACTTCACCCATTAGTGTATTGTATCACAATCTAGTAGTTACATGTGGAAATTTGGTTATAGGACATTTGATTTGAGCGCAATTCTCAAACTTAGGTCAAAAAAGCCATTTAAGCCTTTTCACAGTGAGATCTATGCGATATGGCCTAGAAATGTAATATTGATGTTAACTCCCAAACCGCTGCGCAGAAGTCAACCAAACTTCACCCAATAGTGTATTGTATCACAATCTAGTAGTTACATTTGAAAATTTTGTTCTAGGAAATTTTGTTTGAGCGCA
The DNA here is from genome assembly GCF_030265065.1 of Corythoichthys intestinalis. Taxonomy (NCBI): domain Eukaryota; kingdom Metazoa; phylum Chordata; class Actinopteri; order Syngnathiformes; family Syngnathidae; genus Corythoichthys; species Corythoichthys intestinalis. The sequence goes on from NC_080404.1 coordinate 3,207,991, forward strand.
ATCATCAAACTTAATTAAAAAAGTCATTTAAGCCTTTTCACAGTGAGATCTATGCGATATGGCCGAGAAATGTAATTTTGATGTTAACTCCCAAACCGCTGCGCAGAAGTCAACCAAACTTCACCCATTAGTGTATTTTATCACAATCTAGTAGTTACATGTGGAAATTTGGTTCTAGGACATTTGATTTGAGCGCAATCCTCAAACTTAGGTCAAAAAAGCCATTTAAGCCTTTTCACAGTGAGATCTATGCGATATGGCCGAGAAATGTAATTTTGATGTTCACTCCCAAACCGCTGCGCAGAAGTCAACCAAACTTCACCCAATAGTGTATTGTATCACAATCTAGTAGTTACATTTGAAAATTTTGTTCTAGGAAATTTTGTTTGAGCGCAATCATCAAACTTAATTAAAAAAGTCATTTAAGCCTTTTCACAGTGAGATCTATGCGATATGGCCGAGAAATGTAATTTTGATGTTAACTCCCAAACCGCTGCGCAGAAGTCAACCAAACTTCACCCATTAGTGTATTTTATCACAATCTAGTAGTTACATGTGGAAATTTGGTTCTAGGACATTTGATTTGAGCGCAATCCTCAAACTTAGGTCAAAAAAGCCATTTAAGCCTTTTCACAGTGAGATCTATGCGATATGGCCGAGAAATGTAATTTTGATGTTAACTCCCAAACCGCTGCGCAGAAGTCAACCAAACTTCACCCAATAGTGTATTGTATCACATTCTAGTAGTTACATTTGAAAATTTCGTTCTAGGACATTTGGTTTGAGCGCAATCCTCAAACTTAGGTCAAAAAAGCCATTTAAGCCTTTTCACAGTGAGATCTATGCGATATGGCCGAGAAATGTAATTTTGATGATAACTCCCAAACCGCTGCGCAGAAGTCAACCAAACTTCACCCAATAGTGTATTGTATCACAATCTAGTAGTTACATTTGAAAATTTTGTTCTAGGACATTTTGTTTGAACGCAATCATCAAACTTAATTAAAAAAGTCATTTAAGCCTTTTCACAGTGAGATCTATGCGATATGGCCGAGAAATGTAATTTTGATGTTAACTCCCAAACCGCTGCGCAGAAGTCAACCAAACTTCACCCAATAGTGTATTGTATCACAATCTAGTAGTTACATTTGAAAATTTTGTTCTAGGACATTTGGTTTGAGCGCAATCCTCAAACTTAGGTCAAAAAAGCCATTTAAGCCTTTTCACAGTGAGATCTATGCGATATGGCCGAGAAATGTAATTTTGATGTTAACTCCCAAACCGCTGCGCAGAAGTCAACCAAACTTCACCCAATAGTGTATTGTATCACATTCTAGTAGTTACATTTGAAAATTTCGTTCTAGGAAATTTTGTTTGAGCGCAATCATCAAACTTAATTAAAAAAGTCATTTAAGCCTTTTCACAGTGAGATCTATGCGATATGGCCGAGAAATGTAATTTTGATGTTAACTCCCAAACCGCTGCGCAGAAGTCAACCAAACTTCACCCATTAGTGTATTTTATCACAATCTAGTAGTTACATGTGGAAATTTGGTTCTAGGACATTTGATTTGAGCGCAAACCTCAAACTTAGGTCAAAAAAGCCATTTAAGCCTTTTCACAGTGAGATCTATGCGATATGGCCGAGAAATGTAATTTTGATGTTAACTCCCAAACCGCTGCGCAGAAGTCAACCAAACTTCACCCAATAGTGTATTGTATCACAATCTAGTAGTTACATTTAAAAATTTTGTTCTAGGACATTTTGTTTGAACGCAATCATCAAACTTAATTAAAAAAGTCATTTAAGCCTTTTCACAGTGAGATCTATGCGATATGGCCGAGAAATGTAATTTTGATGTTAACTCCCAAACCGCTGCGCAGAAGTCAACCAAACTTCACCCAATAGTGTATTGTATCACAATCTAGTAGTTACATTTAAAAATTTTGTTCTAGGACATTTTGTTTGAACGCAATCATCAAACTTAATTAAAAAAGTCATTTAAGCCTTTTCACAGTGAGATCTATGCGATATGGCCGAGAAATGTAATTTTGATGTTAACTCCCAAACCGCTGCGCAGAAGTCAACCAAACTTCACCCATTAGTGTATTGTATCACAATCTAGTAGTTACATGTGGAAATTTGGTTATAGGACATTTGATTTGAGCGCTATCCTCAAACTTAGGTCAAAAAAGCCATTTAAGCCTTTTCACAGTGAGATCTATGCGATATGGCCGAGAAATGTAATTTTGATGTTAACTCCCAAACCGCTGCGCAGAAGTCAACCAAACTTCACCCAATAGTGTATTGTATCACAATCTAGTAGTTACATTTGAAAATTTTGTTCTAGGAAATATTGTTTGAGCGCAATCATCAAACTTAATTAAAAAAGTCATTTAAGCCTTTTCACAGTGAGATCTATGCGATATGGCCGAGAAATGTAATTTTGATGTTAACTCCCAAACCGCTTTCGCAGAAGTCAACCAAACTTCACCCATTAGTGTATTTTATCACAATCTAGTAGTTACATGTGGAAATTTGGTTCTAGGACATTTGATTTGAGCGCAATCCTCAAACTTAGGTCAAAAAAGCCATTTAAGCCTTTTCACAGTGAGATCTATGCGATATGGCCGAGAAATGTAATTTTGATGTTAACTCCCAAACCGCTGCGCAGAAGTCAACCAAACTTCACCCAATAGTGTATTGTATCACATTCTAGTAGTTACATTTGAAAATTTCGTTCTAGGACATTTGGTTTGAGCGCAATCCTCAAACTTAGGTCAAAAAAGCCATTTAAGCCTTTTCACAGTGAGATCTATGCGATATGGCCGAGAAATGTAATTTTGATGTTAACTCCCAAACCGCTGCGCAGAAGTCAACCAAACTTCACCCAATAGTGTATTGTATCACTATCTAGTAGTTACATTTGAAAATTTTGTTCTAGGACATTTTGTTTGAACGCAATCATCAAACTTAATTAAAAAAGTCATTTAAGCCTTTTCACAGTGAGATCTATGCGATATGGCCGAGAAATGTAATTTTGATGTTAACTCCCAAACCGCTGCGCAGAAGTCAACCAAACTTCACCCAATAGTGTATTGTATCACATTCTAGTAGTTACATTTGAAAATTTTGTTCTAGGACATTTGGTTTGAGCGCAATCCTCAAACTTAGGTCAAAAAAGCCATTTAAGCCTTTTCACAGTGAGATCTATGCGATATGGCCGAGAAATGTAATTTTGATGTTAACTCCCAAACCGCTGCGCAGAAGTCAACCAAACTTCACCCAATAGTGTATTGTATCACATTCTAGTAGTTATATTTGAAAATTTCGTTCTAGGAAATTTTGTTTGAGCGCAATCATCAAACTTAATTAAAAAAGTCATTTAAGCCTTTTCACAGTGAGATCTATGCGATATGGCCGAGAAATGTAATTTTGATGTTAACTCCCAAACCGCTGCGCAGAAGTCAACCAAACTTCACCCATTAGTGTATTTTATCACAATCTAGTAGTTACATGTGGAAATTTGGTTCTAGGACATTTGATTTGAGCGCAAACCTCAAACTTAGGTCAAAAAAGCCATTTAAGCCTTTTCACAGTGAGATCTATGCGATATGGCCGAGAAATGTAATTTTGATGTTAACTCCCAAACCGCTGCGCAGAAGTCAACCAAACTTCACCCAATAGTGTATTGTATCACAATCTAGTAGTTACATTTAAAAATTTTGTTCTAGAACATTTTGTTTGAACGCAATCATCAAACTTAATTAAAAAAGTCATTTAAGCCTTTTCACAGTGAGATCTATGCGATATGGCCGAGAAATGTAATTTTGATGTTAACTCCCAAACCGCTGCGCAGAAGTCAACCAAACTTCACCCAATAGTGTATTGTATCACAATCTAGTAGTTACATTTAAAAATTTTGTTCTAGGACATTTTGTTTGAACGCAATCATCAAACTTAATTAAAAAAGTCATTTAAGCCTTTTCACAGTGAGATCTATGCGATATGGCCGAGAAATGTAATTTTGATGTTAACTCCCAAACCGCTGCGCAGAAGTCAACCAAACTTCACCCATTAGTGTATTGTATCACAATCTAGTAGTTACATGTGGAAATTTGGTTATAGGACATTTGATTTGAGCGCAATCCTCAAACTTAGGTCAAAAAAGCCATTAAAGCCTTTTCACAGTGAGATCTATGCGATATGGCCGAGAAATGTAATTTTGATGTTAACTCCCAAACCGCTGCGCAGAAGTCAACCAAACTTCACCCAATAGTGTATTGTATCACAATCTAGTAGTTACATTTGAAAATTTTGTTCTAGGAAATTTTGTTTGAGCGCAATCATCAAACTTAATTAAAAAAGTCATTTAAGCCTTTTCACAGTGAGATCTATGCGATATGGCCGAGAAATGTAATTTTGATGTTAACTCCCAAACCGCTGCGCAGAAGTCAACCAAACTTCACCCATTAGTGTATTTTATCACAATCTAGTAGTTACATGTGGAAATTTGGTTCTAGGACATTTGATTTGAGCGCAATCCTCAAACTTAGGTCAAAAAAGCCATTTAAGCCTTTTCACAGTGAGATCTATGCGATATGGCCGAGAAATGTAATTTTGATGTTAACTCCCAAACCGCTGCGCAGAAGTCAACCAAACTTCACCCAATAGTGTATTGTATCACATTCTAGTAGTTACATTTGAAAATTTCGTTCTAGGACATTTGGTTTGAGCGCAATCCTCAAACTTAGGTCAAAAAAGCCATTTAAGCCTTTTCACAGTGAGATCTATGCGATATGGCCGAGAAATGTAATTTTGATGTTAACTCCCAAACCGCTGCGCAGAAGTCAACCAAACTTCACCCAATAGTGTATTGTATCACAATCTAGTAGTTACATTTGAAAATTTGGTTCTAGGACATTTGATTTGAGCGCAATCCTCAAACTTAGGTCAAAAAAGCCATTTAAGCCTTTTCACAGTGAGATCTATGCGATATGGCCGAGAAATGTAATTTTGATGTTAACTCCCAAACCGCTGCGCAGAAGTCAACCAAACTTCACCCATTAGTGTATTTTATCACAATCTAGTAGTTACATGTGGAAATTTGGTTCTAGGACATTTGATTTGAGCGCAATCCTCAAACTTAGGTCAAAAAAGCCATTTAAGCCTTTTCACAGTGAGATCTATGCGATATGGCCGAGAAATGTAATTTTGATGTTAACTCCCAAACCGCTGCGCAGAAGTCAACCAAACTTCACCCAATAGTGTATTGTATCACATTCTAGTAGTTACATTTGAAAATTTCGTTCTAGGACATTTGGTTTGAGCGCAATCCTCAAACTTAGGTCAAAAAAGCCATTTAAGCCTTTTCACAGTGAGATCTATGCGATATGGCCGAGAAATGTAATTTTGATGTTAACTCCCAAACCGCTGCGCAGAAGTCAACCAAACTTCACCCAATAGTGTATTGTATCACAATCTAGTAGTTACATTTGAAAATTTTGTTCTAGGACATTTTGTTTGAACGCAATCATCAAACTTAATTAAAAAAGTCATTTAAGCCTTTTCACAGTGAGATCTATGCGATATGGCCGAGAAATGTAATTTTGATGTTAACTCCCAAACCGCTGCGCAGAAGTCAACCAAACTTCACCCAATAGTGTATTGTATCACAATCTAGTAGTTACATTTGAAAATTTTGTTCTAGGACATTTTGTTTGAGCGCAATCCTCAAACTTAGGTCAAAAAAGCCATTTAAGCCTTTTCACAGTGAGATCTATGCGATATGGCCGAGAAATGTAATTTTGATGTTAACTCCCAAACCGCTGCGCAGAAGTCAACCAAACTTCACCCAATAGTGTATTGTATCACAATCTAGTAGTTACATTTGAAAATTTTGTTCTAGGACATTTTGTTTGAACGCAATCATCAAACTTAATTAAAAAAGTCATTTAAGCCTTTTCACAGTGAGATCTATGCGATATGGCCGAGAAATGTAATTTTGATGTTAACTCCCAAACCGCTGCGCAGAAGTCAACCAAACTTCACCCAATAGTGTATTGTATCACAATCTAGTAGTTACATTTGAAAATTTTGTTCTAGGACATTTTGTTTGAACGCAATCATCAAACTTAATTAAAAAAGTCATTTAAGCCTTTTCACAGTGAGATCTATGCGATATGGCCGAGAAATGTAATTTTGATGTTAACTCCCAAACCGCTGCGGAGAAGTCAACCAAACTTCACCCAATAGTGTATTGTATCACAATCTAGTAGTTACATTTGAAAATTTTGTTCTAGGACATTTTGTTTGAGCGCAATCCTCAAACTTAGGTCAAAAAAGCCATTTAAGCCTTTTCACAGTGAGATCTATGCGATATGGCCGAGAAATGTAATTTTGATGTTAACTCCCAAACCGCTGCGCAGAAGTCAACCAAACTTCACCCAATAGTGTATTGTATCACAATCTAGTAGTTACATTTGAGAATTTTGTTCTAGGACATTTTGTTTGAACGCAATCATCAAACTTAATTAAAAAAGTCATTTAAGCCTTTTCACAGTGAGATCTATGCGATATGGCCGAGAAATGTAATTTTGATGTTAACTCCCAAACCGCTGCGCAGAAGTCAACCAAACTTCACCCAATAGTGTATTGTATCACAATCTAGTAGTTACATTTGAAAATTTTGTTCTAGGAAATTTTGTTTGAGCGCAATCATCAAACTTAATTAAAAAAGTCATTTAAGCCTTTTCACAGTGAGATCTATGCGATATGGCCGAGAAATGTAATTTTGATGTTAACTCCCAAACCGCTGCGCAGAAGTCAACCAAACTTCACCCATTAGTGTATTTTATCACAATCTAGTAGTTACATGTAGAAATTTGGTTCTAGGACATTTGATTTGAGCGCAATCCTCAAACTTAGGTCAAAAAAGCCATTTAAGCCTTTTCACAGTGAGATCTATGCGATATGGCCGAGAAATGTAATTTTGATGTTCACTCCCAAACCGCTGCGCAGAAGTCAACCAAACTTCACCCAATAGTGTATTGTATCACAATCTAGTAGTTACATTTGAAAATTTTGTTCTAGGAAATTTTGTTTGAGCGCAATCATCAAACTTAATTAAAAAAGTCATTTAAGCCTTTTCACAGTGAGATCTATGCGATATGGCCGAGAAATGTAATTTTGATGTTAACTCCCAAACCGCTGCGCAGAAGTCAACCAAACTTCACCCATTAGTGTATTTTATCACAATCTAGTAGTTACATGTGGAAATTTGGTTCTAGGACATTTGATTTGAGCGCAATCCTCAAACTTAGGTCAAAAAAGCCATTTAAGCCTTTTCACAGTGAGATCTATGCGATATGGCCGAGAAATGTAATTTTGATGTTAACTCCCAAACCGCTGCGCAGAAGTCAACCAAACTTCACCCAATAGTGTATTGTATCACATTCTAGTAGTTACATTTGAAAATTTCGTTCTAGGACATTTGGTTTGAGCGCAATCCTCAAACTTAGGTCAAAAAAGCCATTTAAGCCTTTTCACAGTGAGATCTATGCGATATGGCCGAGAAATGTAATTTTGATGATAACTCCCAAACCGCTGCGCAGAAGTCAACCAAACTTCACCCAATAGTGTATTGTATCACAATCTAGTAGTTACATTTGAAAATTTTGTTCTAGGACATTTTGTTTGAACGCAATCATCAAACTTAATTAAAAAAGTCATTTAAGCCTTTTCACAGTGAGATCTATGCGATATGGCCGAGAAATGTAATTTTGATGTTAACTCCCAAACCGCTGCGCAGAAGTCAACCAAACTTCACCCAATAGTGTATTGTATCACATTCTAGTAGTTACATTTGAAAATTTCGTTCTAGGAAATTTTGTTTGAGCGCAATCATCAAACTTAATTAAAAAAGTCATTTAAGCCTTTTCACAGTGAGATCTATGCGATATGGCCGAGAAATGTAATTTTGATGTTAACTCCCAAACCGCTGCGCAGAAGTCAACCAAACTTCACCCATTAGTGTATTTTATCACAATCTAGTAGTTACATGTGGAAATTTGGTTCTAGGACATTTGATTTGAGCGCAAACCTCAAACTTAGGTCAAAAAAGCCATTTAAGCCTTTTCACAGTGAGATCTATGCGATATGGCCGAGAAATGTAATTTTGATGTTAACTCCCAAACCGCTGCGCAGAAGTCAACCAAACTTCACCCAATAGTGTATTGTATCACAATCTAGTAGTTACATTTAAAAATTTTGTTCTAGGACATTTTGTTTGAACGCAATCATCAAACTTAATTAAAAAAGTCATTTAAGCCTTTTCACAGTGAGATCTATGCGATATGGCCGAGAAATGTAATTTTGATAACTCCCAAACCGCTGCGCAGAAGTCAACCAAACTTCACCCAATAGTGTATTGTATCACAATCTAGTAGTTACATTTAAAAATTTTGTTCTAGGACATTTTGTTTGAACGCAATCATCAAACTTAATTAAAAAAGTCATTTAAGCCTTTTCACAGTGAGATCTATGCGATATGGCCGAGAAATGTAATTTTGATGTTAACTCCCAAACCGCTGCGCAGAAGTCAACCAAACTTCACCCATTAGTGTATTGTATCACAATCTAGTAGTTACATGTGGAAATTTGGTTATAGGACATTTGATTTGAGCGCAATCCTCAAACTTAGGTCAAAAAAGCCATTTAAGCCTTTTCACAGTGAGATCTATGCGATATGGCCGAGAAATGTAATTTTGATGTTAACTCCCAAACCGCTGCGCAGAAGTCAACCAAACTTCACCCAATAGTGTATTGTATCACAATCTAGTAGTTACATTTGAAAATTTTGTTCTAGGAAATTTTGTTTGAGCGCAATCATCAAACTTAATTAAAAAAGTCATTTAAGCCTTTTCACAGTGAGATCTATGCGATATGGCCGAGAAATGTAATTTTGATGTTAACTCCCAAACCGCTACGCAGAAGTCAACCAAACTTCACCCATTAGTGTATTTTATCACAATCTAGTAGTTACATGTGGAAATTTGGTTCTAGGACATTTGATTTGAGCGCAATCCTCAAACTTAGGTCAAAAAAGCCATTTAAGCCTTTTCACAGTGAGATCTATGCGATATGGCCGAGAAATGTAATTTTGATGTTAACTCCCAAACCGCTGCGCAGAAGTCAACCAAACTTCACCCAATAGTGTATTGTATCACATTCTAGTAGTTACATTTGAAAATTTCGTTCTAGGACATTTGGTTTGAGCGCAATCCTCAAACTTAGGTCAAAAAAGCCATTTAAGCCTTTTCACAGTGAGATCTATGCGATATGGCCGAGAAATGTAATTTTGATGTTAACTCCCAAACCGCTGCGCAGAAGTCAACCAAACTTCACCCAATAGTGTATTGTATCACAATCTAGTAGTTACATTTGAAAATTTTGTTCTAGGACATTTTGTTTGAACGCAATCATCAAACTTAATTAAAAAAGTCATTTAAGCCTTTTCACAGTGAGATCTATGCGATATGGCCGAGAAATGTAATTTTGATGTTAACTCCCAAACCGCTGCGCAGAAGTCAACCAAACTTCACCCAATAGTGTATTGTATCACAATCTAGTAGTTACATTTGAAAATTTTGTTCTAGGACATTTTGTTTGAGCGCAATCCTCAAACTTAGGTCAAAAAAGCCATTTAAGCCTTTTCACAGTGAGATCTATGCGATATGGCCGAGAAATGTAATTTTGATGTTAACTCCCAAACCGCTGCGCAGAAGTCAACCAAACTTCACCCATTAGTGTATTTTATCACAATCTAGTAGTTACATGTGGAAATTTGGTTCTAGGACATTTGATTTGAGCGCAATCCTCAAACTTAGGTCAAAAAAGCCATTTAAGCCTTTTCACAGTGAGATCTATGCGATATGGCCGAGAAATGTAATTTTGATGTTCACTCCCAAACCGCTGCGCAGAAGTCAACCAAACTTCACCCAATAGTGTATTGTATCACAATCTAGTAGTTACATTTGAAAATTTTGTTCTAGGAAATTTTGTTTGAGCGCAATCATCAAACTTAATTAAAAAAGTCATTTAAGCCTTTTCACAGTGAGATCTATGCGATATGGCCGAGAAATGTAATTTTGATGTTAACTCCCAAACCGCTGCGCAGAAGTCAACCAAACTTCACCCATTAGTGTATTTTATCACAATCTAGTAGTTACATGTGGAAATTTGGTTCTAGGACATTTGATTTGAGCGCAATCCTCAAACTTAGGTCAAAAAAGCCATTTAAGCCTTTTCACAGTGAGATCTATGCGATATGGCCGAGAAATGTAATTTTGATGTTAACTCCCAAACCGCTGCGCAGAAGTCAACCAAACTTCACCCAATAGTGTATTGTATCACATTCTAGTAGTTACATTTGAAAATTTCGTTCTAGGACATTTGGTTTGAGCGCAATCCTCAAACTTAGGTCAAAAAAGCCATTTAAGCCTTTTCACAGTGAGATCTATGCGATATGGCCGAGAGATGTAATTTTGATGATAACTCCCAAACCGCTGCGCAGAAGTCAACCAAACTTCACCCAATAGTGTATTGTATCACAATCTAGTAGTTACATTTGAAAATTTTGTTCTAGGACATTTTGTTTGAACGCAATCATCAAACTTAATTAAAAAAGTCATTTAAGCCTTTTCACAGTGAGATCTATGCGATATGGCCGAGAAATGTAATTTTGATGTTAACTCCCAAACCGCTGCGCAGAAGTCAACCAAACTTCACCCAATAGTGTATTGTATCACAATCTAGTAGTTACATTTGAAAATTTTGTTCTAGGACATTTGGTTTGAGCGCAATCCTCAAACTTAGGTCAAAAAAGCCATTTAAGCCTTTTCACAGTGAGATCTATGCGATATGGCCGAGAAATGTAATTTTGATGTTAACTCCCAAACCGCTGCGCAGAAGTCAACCAAACTTCACCCAATAGTGTATTGTATCACATTCTAGTAGTTACATTTGAAAATTTCGTTCTAGGAAATTTTGTTTGAGCGCAATCATCAAACTTAATTAAAAAAGTCATTTAAGCCTTTTCACAGTGAGATCTATGCGATATGGCCGAGAAATGTAATTTTGATGTTAACTCCCAAACCGCTGCGCAGAAGTCAACCAAACTTCACCCATTAGTGTATTTTATCACAATCTAGTAGTTACATGTGGAAATTTGGTTCTAGGACATTTGATTTGAGCGCAAACCTCAAACTTAGGTCAAAAAAGCCATTTAAGCCTTTTCACAGTGAGATCTATGCGATATGGCCGAGAAATGTAATTTTGATGTTAACTCCCAAACCGCTGCGCAGAAGTCAACCAAACTTCACCCAATAGTGTATTGTATCACAATCTAGTAGTTACATTTAAAAATTTTGTTCTAGGACATTTTGTTTGAACGCAATCATCAAACTTAATTAAAAAAGTCATTTAAGCCTTTTCACAGTGAGATCTATGCGATATGGCCGAGAAATGTAATTTTGATGTTAACTCCCAAACCGCTGCGCAGAAGTCAACCAAACTTCACCCAATAGTGTATTGTATCACAATCTAGTAGTTACATTTAAAAATTTTGTTCTAGGACATTTTGTTTGAACGCAATCATCAAACTTAATTAAAAAAGTCATTTAAGCCTTTTCACAGTGAGATCTATGCGATATGGCCGAGAAATGTAATTTTGATGTTAACTCCCAAACCGCTGCGCAGAAGTCAACCAAACTTCACCCAATAGTGTATTGTATCACAATCTAGTAGTTACATTTGAAAATTTTGTTCTAGGAAATATTGTTTGAGCGCAATCATCAAACTTAATTAAAAAAGTCATTTAAGCCTTTTCACAGTGAGATCTATGCGATATGGCCGAGAAATGTAATTTTGATGTTAACTCCCAAACCGCTGCGCAGAAGTCAACCAAACTTCACCCATTAGTGTATTTTATCACAATCTAGTAGTTACATGTGGAAATTTGGTTCTAGGACATTTGATTTGAGCGCAATCCTCAAACTTAGGTCAAAAAAGCCATTTAAGCCTTTTCACAGTGAGATCTATGCGATATGGCCGAGAAATGTAATTTTGATGTTAACTCCCAAACCGCTGCGCAGAAGTCAACCAAACTTCACCCAATAGTGTATTGTATCACATTCTAGTAGTTACATTTGAAAATTTCGTTCTAGGACATTTGGTTTGAGCGCAATCCTCAAACTTAGGTCAAAAAAGCCATTTAAGCCTTTTCACAGTGAGATCTATGCGATATGGCCGAGAAATGTAATTTTGATGTTAACTCCCAAACCGCTGCGCAGAAGTCAACCAAACTTCACCCAATAGTGTATTGTATCACAATCTAGTAGTTACATTTGAAAATTTTGTTCTAGGACATTTTGTTTGAACGCAATCATCAAACTTAATTAAAAAAGTCATTTAAGCCTTTTCACAGTGAGATCTATGCGATATGGCCGAGAAATGTAATTTTGATGTTAACTCCCAATCCGCTGCGCAGAAGTCAACCAAACTTCACCCAATAGTGTATTGTATCACAATCTAGTAGTTACATTTGAAAATTTTGTTCTAGGACATTTTGTTTGAGCGCAATCCTCAAACTTAGGTCAAAAAAGCCATTTAAGCCTTTTCACAGTGAGATCTATGCGATATGGCCGAGAAATGTAATTTTGATGTTAACTCCCAAACCGCTGCGCAGAAGTCAACCAAACTTCACCCAATAGTGTATTGTATCACAATCTAGTAGTTACATTTGAAAATTTTGTTCTAGGACATTTTGTTTGAACGCAATCATCAAACTTAATTAAAAAAGTCATTTAAGCCTTTTCACAGTGAGATCTATGCGATATGGCCGAGAAATGTAATTTTGATGTTAACTCCCAAACCGCTGCGCAGAAGTCAACCAAACTTCACCCAATAGTGTATTGTATCACAATCTAGTAGTTACATTTGAAAATTTTGTTCTAGGACATTTTGTTTGAACGCAATCATCAAACTTAATTAAAAAAGTCATTTAAGCCTTTTCACAGTGAGATCTATGCGATATGGCCGAGAAATGTAATTTTGATGTTAACTCCCAAACCGCTGCGCAGAAGTCAACCAAACTTCACCCATTAGTGTATTTTATCACAATCTAGTAGTTACATGTGGAAATTTGGTTCTAGGACATTTGATTTGAGCGCAATCCTCAAACTTAGGTCAAAAAAGCCATTTAAGCCTTTTCACAGTGAGATCTATGCGATATGGCCGAGAAATGTAATTTTGATGTTAACTCCCAAACCGCTGCGCAGAAGTCAACCAAACTTCACCCAATAGTGTATTGTATCACAATCTAGTAGTTACATTTGAAAATTTTGTTCTAGGACATTTTGTTTGAACGCAATCATCAAACTTAATTAAAAAAGTCATTTAAGCCTTTTCACAGTGAGATCTATGCGATATGGCCGAGAAATGTAATTTTGATGTTAACTCCCAAACCGCTGCGCAGAAGTCAACCAAACTTCACCCAATAGTGTATTGTATCACAATCTAGTAGTTACATTTGAAAATTTTGTTCTAGGAAATTTTGTTTGAGCGCAATCATCAAACTTAATTAAAAAAGTCATTTAAGCCTTTTCACAGTGAGATCTATGCGATATGGCCGAGAAATGTAATTTTGATGTTAACTCCCAAACCGCTGCGCAGAAGTCAACCAAACTTCACCCATTAGTGTATTTTATCACAATCTAGTAGTTACATGTGGAAATTTGGTTCTAGGACATTTGATTTGAGCGCAATCCTCAAACTTAGGTCAAAAAAGCCATTTAAGCCTTTTCACAGTGAGATCTATGCGATATGGCCGAGAAATGTAATTTTGATGTTCACTCCCAAACCGCTGCGCAGAAGTCAACCAAACTTCACCCAATAGTGTATTGTATCACAATCTAGTAGTTACATTTGAAAATTTTGTTCTAGGAAATTTTGTTTGAGCGCAATCATCAAACTTAATTAAAAAAGTCATTTAAGCCTTTTCACAGTGAGATCTATGCGATATGGCCGAGAAATGTAATTTTGATGTTAACTCCCAAACCGCTGCGCAGAAGTCAACCAAACTTCACCCATTAGTGTATTTTATCACAATCTAGTAGTTACATGTGGAAATTTGGTTCTAGGACATTTGATTTGAGCGCAATCCTCAAACTTAGGTCAAAAAAGCCATTTAAGCCTTTTCACAGTGAGATCTATGCGATATGGCCGAGAAATGTAATTTTGATGTTAACTCCCAAACCGCTGCGCAGAAGTCAACCAAACTTCACCCAATAGTGTATTGTATCACATTCTAGTAGTTACATTTGAAAATTTCGTTCTAGGACATTTGGTTTGAGCGCAATCCTCAAACTTAGGTCAAAAAAGCCATTTAAGCCTTTTCACAGTGAGATCTATGCGATATGGCCGAGAAATGTAATTTTGATGATAACTCCCAAACCGCTGCGCAGAAGTCAACCAAACTTCACCCAATAGTGTATTGTATCACAATCTAGTAGTTACATTTGAAAATTTTGTTCTAGGACATTTTGTTTGAACGCAATCATCAAACTTAATTAAAAAAGTCATTTAAGCCTTTTCACAGTGAGATCTATGCGATATGGCCGAGAAATGTAATTTTGATGTTAACTCCCAAACCGCTGCGCAGAAGTCAACCAAACTTCACCCAATAGTGTATTGTATCACAATCTAGTAGTTACATTTGAAAATTTTGTTCTAGGACATTTGGTTTGAGCGCAATCCTCAAACTTAGGTCAAAAAAGCCATTTAAGCCTTTTCACAGTGAGATCTATGCGATATGGCCGAGAAATGTAATTTTGATGTTAACTCCCAAACCGCTGCGCAGAAGTCAACCAAACTTCACCCAATAGTGTATTGTATCACATTCTAGTAGTTACATTTGAAAATTTCGTTCTAGGAAATTTTGTTTGAGCGCAATCATCAAACTTAATTAAAAAAGTCATTTAAGCCTTTTCACAGTGAGATCTATGCGATATGGCCGAGAAATGTAATTTTGATGTTAACTCCCAAACCGCTGCGCAGAAGTCAACCAAACTTCACCCATTAGTGTATTTTATCACAATCTAGTAGTTACATGTGGAAATTTGGTTCTAGGACATTTGATTTGAGCGCAATCCTCAAACTTAGGTCAAAAAAGCCATTTAAGCCTTTTCACAGTGAGATCTATGCGATATGGCCGAGAAATGTAATTTTGATGTTAACTCCCAAACCGCTGCGCAGAAGTCAACCAAACTTCACCCAATAGTGTATTGTATCACAATCTAGTAGTTACATTTGAAAATTTTGTTCTAGGACATTTTGTTTGAACGCAATCATCAAACTTAATTAAAAAAGTCATTTAAGCCTTTTCACAGTGAGATCTATGCGATATGGCCGAGAAATGTAATTTTGATGTTAACTCCCAAACCGCTGCGCAGAAGTCAACCAAACTTCACCCAATAGTGTATTGTATCACAATCTAGTAGTTACATTTGAAAATTTTGTTCTAGGAAATTTTGTTTGAGCGCAATCATCAAACTTAATTAAAAAAGTCATTTAAGCCTTTTCACAGTGAGATCTATGCGATATGGCCGAGAAATGTAATTTTGATGTTAACTCCCAAACCGCTGCGCAGAAGTCAACCAAACTTCACCCATTAGTGTATTTTATCACAATCTAGTAGTTACATGTGGAAATTTGGTTCTAGGACATTTGATTTGAGCGCAATCCTCAAACTTAGGTCAAAAAAGCCATTTAAGCCTTTTCACAGTGAGATCTATGCGATATGGCCGAGAAATGTAATTTTGATGTTCACTCCCAAACCGCTGCGCAGAAGTCAACCAAACTTCACCCAATAGTGTATTGTATCACAATCTAGTAGTTACATTTGAAAATTTTGTTCTAGGAAATTTTGTTTGAGCGCAATCATCAAACTTAATTAAAAAAGTCATTTAAGCCTTTTCACAGTGAGATCTATGCGATATGGCCGAGAAATGTAATTTTGATGTTAACTCCCAAACCGCTGCGCAGAAGTCAACCAAACTTCACCCATTAGTGTATTTTATCACAATCTAGTAGTTACATGTGGAAATTTGGTTCTAGGACATTTGATTTGAGCGCAATCCTCAAACTTAGGTCAAAAAAGCCATTTAAGCCTTTTCACAGTGAGATCTATGCGATATGGCCGAGAAATGTAATTTTGATGTTAACTCCCAAACCGCTGCGCAGAAGTCAACCAAACTTCACCCAATAGTGTATTGTATCACATTCTAGTAGTTACATTTGAAAATTTCGTTCTAGGATATTTGGTTTGAGCGCAATCCTCAAACTTAGGTCAAAAAAGCCATTTAAGCCTTTTCACAGTGAGATCTATGCGATATGGCCGAGAAATGTAATTTTGATGATAACTCCCAAACCGCTGCGCAGAAGTCAACCAAACTTCACCCAATAGTGTATTGTATCACAATCTAGTAGTTACATTTGAAAATTTTGTTCTAGGACATTTTGTTTGAACGCAATCATCAAACTTAATTAAAAAAGTCATTTAAGCCTTTTCACAGTGAGATCTATGCGATATGGCCGAGAAATGTAATTTTGATGTTAACTCCCAAACCGCTGCGCAGAAGTCAACCAAACTTCACCCAATAGTGTATTGTATCACAATCTAGTAGTTACATTTGAAAATTTTGTTCTAGGACATTTGGTTTGAGCGCAATCCTCAAACTTAGGTCAAAAAAGCCATTTAAGCCTTTTCACAGTGAGATCTATGCGATATGGCCGAGAAATGTAATTTTGATGTTAACTCCCAAACCGCTGCGCAGAAGTCAACCAAACTTCACCCAATAGTGTATTGTATCACATTCTAGTAGTTACATTTGAAAATTTCGTTCTAGGAAATTTTGTTTGAGCGCAATCATCAAACTTAATTAAAAAAGTCATTTAAGCCTTTTCACAGTGAGATCTATGCGATATGGCCGAGAAATGTAATTTTGATGTTAACTCCCAAACCGCTGCGCAGAAGTCAACCAAACTACACCCATTAGTGTATTTTATCACAATCTAGTAGTTACATGTGGAAATTTGGTTCTAGGACATTTGATTTGAGCGCAAACCTCAAACTTAGGTCAAAAAAGCCATTTAAGCCTTTTCACAGTGAGATCTATGCGATATGGCCGAGAAATGTAATTTTGATGTTAACTCCCAAACCGCTGCGCAGAAGTCAACCAAACTTCACCCAATAGTGTATTGTATCACAATCTAGTAGTTACATTTAAAAATTTTGTTCTAGGACATTTTGTTTGAACGCAATCATCAAACTTAATTAAAAAAGTCATTTAAGCCTTTTCACAGTGAGATCTATGCGATATGGCCGAGAAATGTAATTTTGATGTTAACTCCCAAACCGCTGCGCAGAAGTCAACCAAACTTCACCCAATAGTGTATTGTATCACAATCTAGTAGTTACATTTAAAAATTTTGTTCTAGGACATTTTGTTTGAACGCAATCATCAAACTTAATTAAAAAAGTCATTTAAGCCTTTTCACAGTGAGATCTATGCGATATGGCCGAGAAATGTAATTTTGATGTTAACTCCCAAACCGCTGCGCAGAAGTCAACCAAACTTCACCCATTAGTGTATTGTATCACAATCTAGTAGTTACATGTGGAAATTTGGTTATAGGACATTTGATTTGAGCGCAATCCTCAAACTTAGGTCAAAAAAGCCATTTAAACCTTTTCACAGTGAGATCTATGCGATATGGCCGAGAAATGTAATTTTGATGTTAACTCCCAAACCGCTGCGCAGAAGTCAACCAAACTTCACCCAATAGTGTATTGTATCACAATCTAGTAGTTACATTTGAAAATTTTGTTCTAGGAAATTTTGTTTGAGCGCAATCATCAAACTTAATTAAAAAAGTCATTTAAGCCTTTTCACAGTGAGATCTATGCGATATGGCCGAGAAATGTAATTTTGATGTTAACTCCCAAACCGCTGCGCAGAAGTCAACCAAACTTCACCCATTAGTGTATTTTATCACAATCTAGTAGTTACATGTGGAAATTTGGTTCTAGGACATTTGATTTGAGCGCAATCCTCAAACTTAGGTCAAAAAAGCCATTTAAGCCTTTTCACAGTGAGATCTATGCGATATGGCCGAGAAATGTAATTTTGATGTTAACTCCCAAACCGCTGCGCAGAAGTCAACCAAACTTCACCCAATAGTGTATTGTATCACATTCTAGTAGTTACATTTGAAAATTTCGTTCTAGGACATTTGGTTTGAGCGCAATCCTCAAACTTAGGTCAAAAAAGCCATTTAAGCCTTTTCACAGTGAGATCTATGCGATATGGCCGAGAAATGTAATTTTGATGTTAACTCCCAAACCGCTGCGCAGAAGTCAACCAAACTTCACCCAATAGTGTATTGTATCACAATCTAGTAGTTACATTTGAAAATTTTGTTCTAGGACATTTTGTTTGAACGCAATCATCAAACTTAATTAAAAAAGTCATTTAAGCCTTTTCACAGTGAGATCTATGCGATATGGCCGAGAAATGTAATTTTGATGTTAACTCCCAAACCGCTGCGCAGAAGTCAACCAAACTTCACCCAATAGTGTATTGTATCACAATCTAGTAGTTACATTTGAAAATTTTGTTCTAGGACATTTTGTTTGAGCGCAATCCTCAAACTTAGGTCAAAAAAGCCATTTAAGCCTTTTCACAGTGAGATCTATGCGATATGGCCGAGAAATGTAATTTTGATGTTAACTCCCAAACCGCTGCGCAGAAGTCAACCAAACTTCACCCAATAGTGTATTGTATCACAATCTAGTAGTTACATTTGAAAATTTTGTTCTAGGACATTTTGTTTGAACGCAATCATCAAACTTAATTAAAAAAGTCATTTAAGCCTTTTCACAGTGAGATCTATGCGATATGGCCGAGAAATGTAATTTTGATGTTAACTCCCAAACCGCTGCGCAGAAGTCAACCAAACTTCACCCAATAGTGTATTGTATCACAATCTAGTAGTTACATTTGAAAATTTTGTTCTAGGACATTTTGTTTGAACGCAATCATCAAACTTAATTAAAAAAGTCATTTAAGCCTTTTCACAGTGAGATCTATGCGATATGGCCGAGAAATGTAATTTTGATGTTAACTCCCAAACCGCTGCGCAGAAGTCAACCAAACTTCACCCAATAGTGTATTGTATCACAATCTAGTAGTTACATTTGAAAATTTTGTTCTAGGACATTTTGTTTGAGCGCAATCCTCAAACTTAGGTCAAAAAAGCCATTTAAGCCTTTTCACAGTGAGATCTATGCGATATGGCCGAGAAATGTAATTTTGATGTTAACTCCCAAACCGCTGCGCAGAAGTCAACCAAACTTCACCCAATAGTGTATTGTATCACAATCTAGTAGTTACATTTGAAAATTTTGTTCTAGGACATTTTGTTTGAACGCAATCATCAAACTTAATTAAAAAAGTCATTTAAGCCTTTTCACAGTGAGATCTATGCGATATGGCCGAGAAATGTAATTTTGATGTTAACTCCCAAACCGCTGCGCAGAAGTCAACCAAACTTCACCCAATAGTGTATTGTATCACAATCTAGTAGTTACATTTGAAAATTTTGTTCTAGGAAATTTTGTTTGAGCGCAATCATCAAACTTAATTAAAAAAGTCATTTAAGCCTTTTCACAGTGAGATCTATGCGATATGGCCGAGAAATGTAATTTTGATGTTAACTCCCAAACCGCTGCGCAGAAGTCAACCAAACTTCACCCATTAGTGTATTTTATCACAATCTAGTAGTTACATGTGGAAATTTGGTTCTAGGACATTTGATTTGAGCGCAATCCTCAAACTTAGGTCAAAAAAGCCATTTAAGCCTTTTCACAGTGAGATCTATGCGATATGGCCGAGAAATGTAATTTTGATGTTCACTCCCAAACCGCTGCGCAGAAGTCAACCAAACTTCACCCAATAGTGTATTGTATCACAATCTAGTAGTTACATTTGAAAATTTTGTTCTAGGAAATTTTGTTTGAGCGCAATCATCAAACTTAATTAAAAAAGTCATTTAAGCCTTTTCACAGTGAGATCTATGCGATATGGCCGAGAAATGTAATTTTGATGTTAACTCCCAAACCGCTGCGCAGAAGTCAACCAAACTTCACCCATTAGTGTATTTTATCACAATCTAGTAGTTACATGTGGAAATTTGGTTCTAGGACATTTGATTTGAGCGCAATCCTCAAACTTAGGTCAAAAAAGCCATTTAAGCCTTTTCACAGTGAGATCTATGCGATATGGCCGAGAAATGTAATTTTGATGTTAACTCCCAAACCGCTGCGCAGAAGTCAACCAAACTTCACCCAATAGTGTATTGTATCACATTCTAGTAGTTACATTTGAAAATTTCGTTCTAGGACATTTGGTTTGAGCGCAATCCTCAAACTTAGGTCAAAAAAGCCATTTAAGCCTTTTCACAGTGAGATCTATGCGATATGGCCGAGAAATGTAATTTTGATGATAACTCCCAAACCGCTGCGCAGAAGTCAACGAAACTTCACCCAATAGTGTATTGTATCACAATCTAGTAGTTACATTTGAAAATTTTGTTCTAGGACATTTTGTTTGAACGCAATCATCAAACTTAATTAAAAAAGTCATTTAAGCCTTTTCACAGTGAGATCTATGCGATATGGCCGAGAAATGTAATTTTGATGTTAACTCCCAAACCGCTGCGCAGAAGTCAACCAAACTTCACCCAATAGTGTATTGTATCACAATCTAGTAGTTACATTTGAAAATTTTGTTCTAGGACATTTTGTTTGAGCGCAATCCTCAAACTTAGGTCAAAAAAGCCATTAAAGCCTTTTCACAGTGAGATCTATGCAATATGGCCGAGAAATGTAATTTTGATGTTAACTCCCAAACCGCTGCGCAGAAGTCAACCAAACTTCACCCAATAGTGTATTCTATCACAATCTAGTAGTTACATTTGAAAATTTTGTTCTAGGACATTTTGTTTGAACGCAATCATCAAACTTAATTAAAAAAGTCATTTAAGCCTTTTCACAGTGAGATCTATGCGATATGGCCGAGAAATGTAATTTTGATGTTAACTCCCAAACCGCTGCGCAGAAGTCAACCAAACTTCACCCAATAGTGTATTGTATCACAATCTAGTAGTTACATTTGAAAATTTTGTTCTAGGAAATTTTGTTTGAGCGCAATCATCAAACTTAATTAAAAAAGTCATTTAAGCCTTTTCACAGTGAGATCTATGCGATATGGCCGAGAAATGTAATTTTGATGTTAACTCCCAAACCGCTGCGCAGAAGTCAACCAAACTTCACCCATTAGTGTATTTTATCACAATCTAGTAGTTACATGTGGAAATTTGGTTCTGGGACATTTGATTTGAGCGCAATCCTCAAACTTAGGTCAAAAAAGCCATTTAAGCCTTTTCACAGTGAGATCTATGCGATATGGCCGAGAAATGTAATTTTGATGTTAACTCCCAAACCGCTGCGCAGAAGTCAACCAAACTTCACCCAATAGTGTATTGTATCACAATCTAGTAGTTACATTTAAAAATTTTGTTCTAGGACATTTTGTTTGAACGCAATCATCAAACTTAATTAAAAAAGTCATTTAAGCCTTTTCACAGTGAGATCTATGCGATATGGCCGAGAAATGTAATTTTGATGTTAACTCCCAAACCGCTGCGCAGAAGTCAACCAAACTTCACCCATTAGTGTATTGTATCACAATCTAGTAGTTACATGTGGAAATTTGGTTATAGGACATTTGATTTGAGCGCAATTCTCAAACTTAGGTCAAAAAAGCCATTTAAGCCTTTTCACAGTGAGATCTATGCGATATGGCCGAGAAATGTAATATTGATGTTAACTCCCAAACCGCTGCGCAGAAGTCAACCAAACTTCACCCAATAGTGTATTGTATCACAATGTAGTAGTTACATGTGGAAATTTGGTTCTGGAACATTTGATTTGAACGCAATCATCAAACTTAATTAAAAAAGTCATTTAAGCCTTTTCACAGTGAGATCTATGCGATATGGCCGAGAAATGTAATTTTGATGTTAACTCCCAAACCGCTGCGCAGAAGTCAACCAAACTTCACCCAATAGTGTATTGTATCACAATCTAGTAGTTACATTTGAAAATTTTGTTCTAGGACATTTTGTTTGAGCGCAATCCTCAAACTTAGGTCAAAAAAGCCATTAAAGCCTTTTCACAGTGAGATCTATGCAATATGGCCGAGAAATGTAATTTTGATGTTAACTCCCAAACCGCTGCGCAGAAGTCAACCAAACTTCACCCAATAGTGTATTCTATCACAATCTAGTAGTTACATTTGAAAATTTTGTTCTAGGACATTTTGTTTGAACGCAATCATCAAACTTAATTAAAAAAGTCATTTAAGCCTTTTCACAGTGAGATCTATGCGATATGGCCGAGAAATGTAATTTTGATGATAACTCCCAAACCGCTGCGCAGAAGTCAACGAAACTTCACCCAATAGTGTATTGTATCACAATCTAGTAGTTACATTTGAAAATTTTGTTCTAGGACATTTTGTTTGAACGCAATCATCAAACTTAATTAAAAAAGTCATTTAAGCCTTTTCACAGTGAGATCTATGCGATATGGCCGAGAAATGTAATTTTGATGTTAACTCCCAAACCGCTGCGCAGAAGTCAACCAAACTTCACCCAATAGTGTATTGTATCACAATCTAGTAGTTACATTTGAAAATTTTGTTCTAGGACATTTTGTTTGAGCGCAATCCTCAAACTTAGGTCAAAAAAGCCATTAAAGCCTTTTCACAGTGAGATCTATGCAATATGGCCGAGAAATGTAATTTTGATGTTAACTCCCAAACCGCTGCGCAGAAGTCAACCAAACTTCACCCAATAGTGTATTCTATCACAATCTAGTAGTTACATTTGAAAATTTTGTTCTAGGACATTTTGTTTGAACGCAATCATCAAACTTAATTAAAAAAGTCATTTAAGCCTTTTCACAGTGAGATCTATGCGATATGGCCGAGAAATGTAATTTTGATGTTAACTCCCAAACCGCTGCGCAGAAGTCAACCAAACTTCACCCAATAGTGTATTGTATCACAATCTAGTAGTTACATTTGAAAATTTTGTTCTAGGAAATTTTGTTTGAGCGCAATCATCAAACTTAATTAAAAAAGTCATTTAAGCCTTTTCACAGTGAGATCTATGCGATATGGCCGAGAAATGTAATTTTGATGTTAACTCCCAAACCGCTGCGCAGAAGTCAACCAAACTTCACCCATTAGTGTATTTTATCACAATCTAGTAGTTACATGTGGAAATTTGGTTCTGGGACATTTGATTTGAGCGCAATCCTCAAACTTAGGTCAAAAAAGCCATTTAAGCCTTTTCACAGTGAGATCTATGCGATATGGCCGAGAAATGTAATTTTGATGTTAACTCCCAAACCGCTGCGCAGAAGTCAACCAAACTTCACCCAATAGTGTATTGTATCACAATCTAGTAGTTACATTTAAAAATTTTGTTCTAGGACATTTTGTTTGAACGCAATCATCAAACTTAATTAAAAAAGTCATTTAAGCCTTTTCACAGTGAGATCTATGCGATATGGCCGAGAAATGTAATTTTGATGTTAACTCCCAAACCGCTGCGCAGAAGTCAACCAAACTTCACCCATTAGTGTATTGTATCACAATCTAGTAGTTACATGTGGAAATTTGGTTATAGGACATTTGATTTGAGCGCAATTCTCAAACTTAGGTCAAAAAAGCCATTTAAGCCTTTTCACAGTGAGATCTATGCGATATGGCCGAGAAATGTAATATTGATGTTAACTCCCAAACCGCTGCGCAGAAGTCAACCAAACTTCACCCAATAGTGTATTGTATCACAATCTAGTAGTTACATTTGAAAATTTTGTTCTAGGAAATTTTGTTTGAGCGCAATCATCAAACTTAATTAAAAAAGTCATTTAAGCCTTTTCACAGTGAGATCTATGCGATATGGCCGAGAAATGTAATTTTGATGTTAACTCCCAAACCGCTGCGCAGAAGTCAACCAAACTTCACCCAATAGTGTATTGTATCACAATCTAGTAGTTACATTTGAAAATTTTGTTCTAGGACATTTTGTTTGAGCGCAATCCTCAAACTTAGGTCAAAAAAGCCATTTAAGCCTTTTCACAGTGAGATCTATGCGATATGGCCGAGAAATGTAATTTTGATGTTAACTCCCAAACCGCTGCGCAGAAGTCAACCAAACTTCACCCAATAGTGTATTGTATCACAATCTAGTAGTTACATTTGAAAATTTTGTTCTAGGACATTTTGTTTGAACGCAATCATCAAACTTAATTAAAAAAGTCATTTAAGCCTTTTCACAGTGAGATCTATGCGATATGGCCGAGAAATGTAATTTTGATGTTAACTCCCAAACCGCTGCGCAGAAGTCAACCAAACTTCACCCAATAGTGTATTGTATCACAATCTAGTAGTTACATTTGAAAATTTTGTTCTAGGAAATTTTGTTTGAGCGCAATCATCAAACTTAATTAAAAAAGTCATTTAAGCCTTTTCACAGTGAGATCTATGCGATATGGCCGAGAAATGTAATTTTGATGTTAACTCCCAAACCGCTGCGCAGAAGTCAACCAAACTTCACCCATTAGTGTATTTTATCACAATCTAGTAGTTACATGTGGAAATTTGGTTCTAGGACATTTGATTTGAGCGCAATCCTCAAACTTAGGTCAAAAAAGCCATTTAAGCCTTTTCACAGTGAGATCTATGCGATATGGCCGAGAAATGTAATTTTGATGTTCACTCCCAAACCGCTGCGCAGAAGTCAACCAAACTTCACCCAATAGTGTATTGTATCACAATCTAGTAGTTACATTTGAAAATTTTGTTCTAGGAAATTTTGTTTGAGCGCAATCATCAAACTTAATTAAAAAAGTCATTTAAGCCTTTTCACAGTGAGATCTATGCGATATGGCCGAGAAATGTAATTTTGATGTTAACTCCCAAACCGCTGCGCAGAAGTCAACCAAACTTCACCCATTAGTGTATTTTATCACAATCTAGTAGTTACATGTGGAAATTTGGTTCTAGGACATTTGATTTGAGCGCAATCCTCAAACTTAGGTCAAAAAAGCCATTTAAGCCTTTTCACAGTGAGATCTATGCGATATGGCCGAGAAATGTAATTTTGATGTTAACTCCCAAACCGCTGCGCAGAAGTCAACCAAACTTCACCCAATAGTGTATTGTATCACATTCTAGTAGTTACATTTGAAAATTTCGTTCTAGGACATTTGGTTTGAGCGCAATCCTCAAACTTAGGTCAAAAAAGCCATTTAAGCCTTTTCACAGTGAGATCTATGCGATATGGCCGAGAAATGTAATTTTGATGATAACTCCCAAACCGCTGCGCAGAAGTCAACGAAACTTCACCCAATAGTGTATTGTATCACAATCTAGTAGTTACATTTGAAAATTTTGTTCTAGGACATTTTGTTTGAACGCAATCATCAAACTTAATTAAAAAAGTCATTTAAGCCTTTTCACAGTGAGATCTATGCGATATGGCCGAGAAATGTAATTTTGATGTTAACTCCCAAACCGCTGCGCAGAAGTCAACCAAACTTCACCCAATAGTGTATTGTATCACAATCTAGTAGTTACATTTGAAAATTTTGTTCTAGGACATTTTGTTTGAGCGCAATCCTCAAACTTAGGTCAAAAAAGCCATTAAAGCCTTTTCACAGTGAGATCTATGCGATATGGCCGAGAAATGTAATTTTGATGTTAACTCCCAAACCGCTGCGCAGAAGTCAACCAAACTTCACCCAATAGTGTATTCTATCATAATCTAGTAGTTACATTTGAAAATTTTGTTCTAGGACATTTTGTTTGAACGCAATCATCAAACTTAATTAAAAAAGTCATTTAAGCCTTTTCACAGTGAGATCTATGCGATATGGCCGAGAAATGTAATTTTGATGTTAACTCCCAAACCGCTGCGCAGAAGTCAACCAAACTTCACCCAATAGTGTATTGTATCACAATCTAGTAGTTACATTTGAAAATTTTGTTCTAGGAAATTTTGTTTGAGCGCAATCATCAAACTTAATTAAAAAAGTCATTTAAGCCTTTTCACAGTGAGATCTATGCGATATGGCCGAGAAATGTAATTTTGATGTTAACTCCCAAACCGCTGCGCAGAAGTCAACCAAACTTCACCCATTAGTGTATTTTATCACAATCTAGTAGTTACATGTGGAAATTTGGTTCTGGGACATTTGATTTGAGCGCAATCCTCAAACTTAGGTCAAAAAAGCCATTTAAGCCTTTTCACAGTGAGATCTATGCGATATGGCCGAGAAATGTAATTTTGATGTTAACTCCCAAACCGCTGCGCAGAAGTCAACCAAACTTCACCCAATAGTGTATTGTATCACAATCTAGTAGTTACATTTAAAAATTTTGTTCTAGGACATTTTGTTTGAACGCAATCATCAAACTTAATTAAAAAAGTCATTTAAGCCTTTTCACAGTGAGATCTATGCGATATGGCCGAGAAATGTAATTTTGATGTTAACTCCCAAACCGCTGCGCAGAAGTCAACCAAACTTCACCCATTAGTGTATTGTATCACAATCTAGTAGTTACATGTGGAAATTTGGTTATAGGACATTTGATTTGAGCGCAATTCTCAAACTTAGGTCAAAAAAGCCATTTAAGCCTTTTCACAGTGAGATCTATGCGATATGGCCGAGAAATGTAATATTGATGTTAACTCCCAAACCGCTGCGCAGAAGTCAACCAAACTTCACCCAATAGTGTATTGTATCACAATCTAGTAGTTACATTTGAAAATTTTGTTCTAGGAAATTTTGTTTGAGCGCAATCATCAAACTTAATTAAAAAAGTCATTTAAGCCTTTTCACAGTGAGATCTATGCGATATGGCCGAGAAATGTAATTTTGATGTTAACTCCCAAACCGCTGCGCAGAAGTCAACCAAACTTCACCCATTAGTGTATTTTATCACAATCTAGTAGTTACATGTGGAAATTTGGTTCTAGGACATTTGATTTGAGCGCAATCCTCAAACTTAGGTCAAAAAAGCCATTTAAGCCTTTTCACAGTGAGATCTATGCGATATGGCCGAGAAATGTAATTTTGATGTTCACTCCCAAACCGCTGCGCAGAAGTCAACCAAACTTCACCCAATAGTGTATTGTATCACAATCTAGTAGTTACATTTGAAAATTTTGTTCTAGGAAATTTTGTTTGAGCGCAATCATCAAACTTAATTAAAAAAGTCATTTAAGCCTTTTCACAGTGAGATCTATGCGATATGGCCGAGAAATGTAATTTTGATGTTAACTCCCAAACCGCTGCGCAGAAGTCAACCAAACTTCACCCATTAGTGTATTTTATCACAATCTAGTAGTTACATGTGGAAATTTGGTTCTAGGACATTTGATTTGAGCGCAATCCTCAAACTTAGGTCAAAAAAGCCATTTAAGCCTTTTCACAGTGAGATCTATGCGATATGGCCGAGAAATGTAATTTTGATGTTAACTCCCAAACCGCTGCGCAGAAGTCAACCAAACTTCACCCAATAGTGTATTGTATCACAATCTAGTAGTTACATTTAAAAATTTTGTTCTAGGACATTTTGTTTGAACGCAATCATCAAACTTAATTAAAAAAGTCATTTAAGCCTTTTCACAGTGAGATCTATGCGATATGGCCGAGAAATGTAATTTTGATGTTAACTCCCAAACCGCTGCGCAGAAGTCAACCAAACTTCACCCATTAGTGTATTGTATCACAATCTAGTAGTTACATGTGGAAATTTGGTTATAGGACATTTGATTTGAGCGCAATCCTCAAACTTAGGTCAAAAAAGCCATTTAAGCCTTTTCACAGTGAGATCTATGCGATATGGCCGAGAAATGTAATTTTGATGTTCACTCCCAAACCGCTGCGCAGAAGTCAACCAAACTTCACCCAATAGTGTATTGTATCACAATCTAGTAGTTACATTTGAAAATTTTGTTCTAGGAAATTTTGTTTGAGCGCAATCATCAAACTTAATTAAAAAAGTCATTTAAGCCTTTTCACAGTGAGATCTATGCGATATGGCCGAGAAATGTAATTTTGATGTTAACTCCCAAACCGCTGCGCAGAAGTCAACCAAACTTCACCCATTAGTGTATTGTATCACAATCTAGTAGTTACAAATGGAAATTTGGTTCTAGGACAATTGATTTGAGCGCAATCCTCAAACTTAGGTCAAAAAAGCCATTTAAGCCTTTTCACAGTGAGATCTATGCGATATGGCCGAGAAATGTAATTTTGATGTTAACTCCCAAACCGCTGCGCAGAAGTCAACCAAACTTCACCCAATAGTGTATTGTATCACATTCTAGTAGTTACATTTGAAAATTTCGTTCTAGGACATTTGGTTTGAGCGCAATCCTCAAACTTAGGTCAAAAAAGCCATTTAAGCCTTTTCACAGTGAGATCTATGCGATATGGCCGAGAAATGTAATTTTGATGTTAACTCCCAAACCGCTGCGCAGAAGTCAACCAAACTTCACCCAATAGTGTATTGTATCACAATCTAGTAGTTACATTTGAAAATTTTGTTCTAGGAAATTTTGTTTGAGCGCAATCATCAAACTTAATTAAAAAAGTCATTTAAGCCTTTTCACAGTGAGATCTATGCGATATGGCCGAGAAATGTAATTTTGATGTTAACTCCCAAACCGCTGCGCAGAAGTTAACCAAACTTCACCCATTAGTGTATTTTATCACAATCTAGTAGTTACATGTGGAAATTTGGTTCTAGGACATTTGATTTGAGCGCAATCCTCAAACTTAGGTCAAAAAAGCCATTTAAGCCTTTTCACAGTGAGATCTATGCGATATGGCCGAGAAATGTAATTTTGATGTTAACTCCCAAACCGCTGCGCAGAAGTCAACCAAACTTCACCCAATAGTGTATTGTATCACATTCTAGTAGTTACATTTGAAAATTTCGTTCTAGGACATTTGGTTTGAGCGCAATCCTCAAACTTAGGTCAAAAAAGCCATTTAAGCCTTTTCACAGTGAGATCTATGCGATATGGCCGAGAAATGTAATTTTGATGTTAACTCCCAAACCGCTGCGCAGAAGTCAACCAAACTTCACCCAATAGTGTATTGTATCACAATCTAGTAGTTACATTTGAAAATTTTGTTCTAGGAAATTTTGTTTGAGCGCAATCGTCAAACTTAGGTCAAAAAAGCCATTTAAGCCTTTTCACAGTGAGATCTATGCGATATGGCCGAGAAATGTAATTTTGATGTTAACTCCCAAACCGCTGCGCAGAAGTCAACCAAACTTCACCCAATAGTGTATTGTATCACAATCTAGTAGTTACATTTAAAAATTTTGTTCTAGGACATTTTGTTTGAACGCAATCATCAAACTTAATTAAAAAAGTCATTTAAGCCTTTTCACAGTGAGATCTATGCGATATGGCCGAGAAATGTAATTTTGATGTTAACTCCCAAACCGCTGCGCAGAAGTCAACCAAACTTCACCCATTAGTGTATTGTATCACAATCTAGTAGTTACATGTGGAAATTTGGTTCTAGGACATTTGATTTGAGCGCAATCCTCAAACTTAGGTCAAAAAAGCCATTTAAGCCTTTTCACAGTGAGATCTATGCGATATGGCCGAGAAATGTAATTTTGATGTTAACTCCCAAACCGCTGCGCAGAAGTCAACCAAACTTCACCCAATAGTGTATTGTATCACAATCTAGTAGTTACATTTGAAAATTTTGTTCTAGGAAATTTTGTTTGAGCGCAATCATCAAACTTAATTAAAAAAGTCATTTAAGCCTTTTCACAGTGAGATCTATGCGATATGGCCGAGAAATGTAATTTTGATGTTAACTCCCAAACCGCTGCGCAGAAGTCAACCAAACTTCACCCATTAGTGTATTTTATCACAATCTAGTAGTTACATGTGGAAATTTGGTTCTAGGACATTTGATTTGAGCGCAATCCTCAAACTTAGGTCAAAAAAGCCATTTAAGCCTTTTCACAGTTAGATCTATGCGATATGGCCGAGAAATGTAATTTTGATGTTAACTCCCAAACCGCTGCGCAGAAGTCAACCAAACTTCACCCAATAGTGTATTGTATCACATTCTAGTAGTTACATTTGAAAA
Source organism: Corythoichthys intestinalis (assembly GCF_030265065.1). Lineage (NCBI taxonomy): Eukaryota > Metazoa > Chordata > Actinopteri > Syngnathiformes > Syngnathidae > Corythoichthys > Corythoichthys intestinalis. Next base: position 3,238,374 of record NC_080404.1, read on the forward strand.
TTTCGTTCTAGGACATTTGGTTTGAGCGCAATCCTCAAACTTAGGTCAAAAAAGCCATTTAAGCCTTTTCACAGTGAGATCTATGCGATATGGCCGAGAAATGTAATTTTGATGTTAACTCCCAAACCGCTGCGCAGAAGTCAACCAAACTTCACCCAATAGTGTATTGTATCACAATCTAGTAGTTACATTTGAAAATTTTGTTCTAGGACATTTTGTTTGAACGCAATCATCAAACTTAATTAAAAAAGTCATTTAAGCCTTTTCACAGTGAGATCTATGCGATATGGCCGAGAAATGTAATTTTGATGTTAACTCCCAAACCGCTGCGCAGAAGTCAACCAAACTTCACCCAATAGTGTATTGTATCACAATCTAGTAGTTACATTTGAAAATTTTGTTCTAGGAAATTTTGTTTGAGCGCAATCATCAAACTTAATTAAAAAAGTCATTTAAGCCTTTTCACAGTGAGATCTATGCGATATGGCCGAGAAATGTAATTTTGATGTTAACTCCCAAACCGCTGCGCAGAAGTCAACCAAACTTCACCCAATAGTGTATTCTATCATAATCTAGTAGTTACATTTGAAAATTTTGTTCTAGGACATTTTGTTTGAACGCAATCATCAAACTTAATTAAAAAAGTCATTTAAGCCTTTTCACAGTGAGATCTATGCGATATGGCCGAGAAATGTAATTTTGATGTTAACTCCCAAACCGCTGCGCAGAAGTCAACCAAACTTCACCCAATAGTGTATTGTATCACAATCTAGTAGTTACATTTGAAAATTTTGTTCTAGGAAATTTTGTTTGAGCGCAATCATCAAACTTAATTAAAAAAGTCATTTAAGCCTTTTCACAGTGAGATCTATGCGATATGGCCGAGAAATGTAATTTTGATGTTAACTCCCAAACCGCTGCGCAGAAGTCAACCAAACTTCACCCATTAGTGTATTTTATCACAATCTAGTAGTTACATGTGGAAATTTGGTTCTGGGACATTTGATTTGAGCGCAATCCTCAAACTTAGGTCAAAAAAGCCATTTAAGCCTTTTCACAGTGAGATCTATGCGATATGGCCGAGAAATGTAATTTTGATGTTAACTCCCAAACCGCTGCGCAGAAGTCAACCAAACTTCACCCAATAGTGTATTGTATCACAATCTAGTAGTTACATTTAAAAATTTTGTTCTAGGACATTTTGTTTGAACGCAATCATCAAACTTAATTAAAAAAGTCATTTAAGCCTTTTCACAGTGAGATCTATGCGATATGGCCGAGAAATGTAATTTTGATGTTAACTCCCAAACCGCTGCGCAGAAGTCAACCAAACTTCACCCATTAGTGTATTGTATCACAATCTAGTAGTTACATGTGGAAATTTGGTTATAGGACATTTGATTTGAGCGCAATTCTCAAACTTAGGTCAAAAAAGCCATTTAAGCCTTTTCACAGTGAGATCTATGCGATATGGCCGAGAAATGTAATATTGATGTTAACTCCCAAACCGCTGCGCAGAAGTCAACCAAACTTCACCCAATAGTGTATTGTATCACAATCTAGTAGTTACATTTGAAAATTTTGTTCTAGGAAATTTTGTTTGAGCGCAATCATCAAACTTAATTAAAAAAGTCATTTAAGCCTTTTCACAGTGAGATCTATGCGATATGGCCGAGAAATGTAATTTTGATGTTAACTCCCAAACCGCTGCGCAGAAGTCAACCAAACTTCACCCATTAGTGTATTTTATCACAATCTAGTAGTTACATGTGGAAATTTGGTTCTAGGACATTTGATTTGAGCGCAATCCTCAAACTTAGGTCAAAAAAGCCATTTAAGCCTTTTCACAGTGAGATCTATGCGATATGGCCGAGAAATGTAATTTTGATGTTCACTCCCAAACCGCTGCGCAGAAGTCAACCAAACTTCACCCAATAGTGTATTGTATCACAATCTAGTAGTTACATTTGAAAATTTTGTTCTAGGAAATTTTGTTTGAGCGCAATCATCAAACTTAATTAAAAAAGTCATTTAAGCCTTTTCACAGTGAGATCTATGCGATATGGCCGAGAAATGTAATTTTGATGTTAACTCCCAAACCGCTGCGCAGAAGTCAACCAAACTTCACCCATTAGTGTATTTTATCACAATCTAGTAGTTACATGTGGAAATTTGGTTCTAGGACATTTGATTTGAGCGCAATCCTCAAACTTAGGTCAAAAAAGCCATTTAAGCCTTTTCACAGTGAGATCTATGCGATATGGCCGAGAAATGTAATTTTGATGTTAACTCCCAAACCGCTGCGCAGAAGTCAACCAAACTTCACCCAATAGTGTATTGTATCACAATCTAGTAGTTACATTTAAAAATTTTGTTCTAGGACATTTTGTTTGAACGCAATCATCAAACTTAATTAAAAAAGTCATTTAAGCCTTTTCACAGTGAGATCTATGCGATATGGCCGAGAAATGTAATTTTGATGTTAACTCCCAAACCGCTGCGCAGAAGTCAACCAAACTTCACCCATTAGTGTATTGTATCACAATCTAGTAGTTACATGTGGAAATTTGGTTATAGGACATTTGATTTGAGCGCAATCCTCAAACTTAGGTCAAAAAAGCCATTTAAGCCTTTTCACAGTGAGATCTATGCGATATGGCCGAGAAATGTAATTTTGATGTTCACTCCCAAACCGCTGCGCAGAAGTCAACCAAACTTCACCCAATAGTGTATTGTATCACAATCTAGTAGTTACATTTGAAAATTTTGTTCTAGGAAATTTTGTTTGAGCGCAATCATCAAACTTAATTAAAAAAGTCATTTAAGCCTTTTCACAGTGAGATCTATGCGATATGGCCGAGAAATGTAATTTTGATGTTAACTCCCAAACCGCTGCGCAGAAGTCAACCAAACTTCACCCATTAGTGTATTGTATCACAATCTAGTAGTTACAAATGGAAATTTGGTTCTAGGACAATTGATTTGAGCGCAATCCTCAAACTTAGGTCAAAAAAGCCATTTAAGCCTTTTCACAGTGAGATCTATGCGATATGGCCGAGAAATGTAATTTTGATGTTAACTCCCAAACCGCTGCGCAGAAGTCAACCAAACTTCACCCAATAGTGTATTGTATCACATTCTAGTAGTTACATTTGAAAATTTCGTTCTAGGACATTTGGTTTGAGCGCAATCCTCAAACTTAGGTCAAAAAAGCCATTTAAGCCTTTTCACAGTGAGATCTATGCGATATGGCCGAGAAATGTAATTTTGATGTTAACTCCCAAACCGCTGCGCAGAAGTCAACCAAACTTCACCCAATAGTGTATTGTATCACAATCTAGTAGTTACATTTGAAAATTTTGTTCTAGGAAATTTTGTTTGAGCGCAATCATCAAACTTAATTAAAAAAGTCATTTAAGCCTTTTCACAGTGAGATCTATGCGATATGGCCGAGAAATGTAATTTTGATGTTAACTCCCAAACCGCTGCGCAGAAGTTAACCAAACTTCACCCATTAGTGTATTTTATCACAATCTAGTAGTTACATGTGGAAATTTGGTTCTAGGACATTTGATTTGAGCGCAATCCTCAAACTTAGGTCAAAAAAGCCATTTAAGCCTTTTCACAGTGAGATCTATGCGATATGGCCGAGAAATGTAATTTTGATGTTAACTCCCAAACCGCTGCGCAGAAGTCAACCAAACTTCACCCAATAGTGTATTGTATCACATTCTAGTAGTTACATTTGAAAATTTCGTTCTAGGACATTTGGTTTGAGCGCAATCCTCAAACTTAGGTCAAAAAAGCCATTTAAGCCTTTTCACAGTGAGATCTATGCGATATGGCCGAGAAATGTAATTTTGATGTTAACTCCCAAACCGCTGCGCAGAAGTCAACCAAACTTCACCCAATAGTGTATTGTATCACAATCTAGTAGTTACATTTGAAAATTTTGTTCTAGGAAATTTTGTTTGAGCGCAATCGTCAAACTTAGGTCAAAAAAGCCATTTAAGCCTTTTCACAGTGAGATCTATGCGATATGGCCGAGAAATGTAATTTTGATGTTAACTCCCAAACCGCTGCGCAGAAGTCAACCAAACTTCACCCAATAGTGTATTGTATCACAATCTAGTAGTTACATTTAAAAATTTTGTTCTAGGACATTTTGTTTGAACGCAATCATCAAACTTAATTAAAAAAGTCATTTAAGCCTTTTCACAGTGAGATCTATGCGATATGGCCGAGAAATGTAATTTTGATGTTAACTCCCAAACCGCTGCGCAGAAGTCAACCAAACTTCACCCATTAGTGTATTGTATCACAATCTAGTAGTTACATGTGGAAATTTGGTTCTAGGACATTTGATTTGAGCGCAATCCTCAAACTTAGGTCAAAAAAGCCATTTAAGCCTTTTCACAGTGAGATCTATGCGATATGGCCGAGAAATGTAATTTTGATGTTAACTCCCAAACCGCTGCGCAGAAGTCAACCAAACTTCACCCAATAGTGTATTGTATCACAATCTAGTAGTTACATTTGAAAATTTTGTTCTAGGAAATTTTGTTTGAGCGCAATCATCAAACTTAATTAAAAAAGTCATTTAAGCCTTTTCACAGTGAGATCTATGCGATATGGCCGAGAAATGTAATTTTGATGTTAACTCCCAAACCGCTGCGCAGAAGTCAACCAAACTTCACCCATTAGTGTATTTTATCACAATCTAGTAGTTACATGTGGAAATTTGGTTCTAGGACATTTGATTTGAGCGCAATCCTCAAACTTAGGTCAAAAAAGCCATTTAAGCCTTTTCACAGTTAGATCTATGCGATATGGCCGAGAAATGTAATTTTGATGTTAACTCCCAAACCGCTGCGCAGAAGTCAACCAAACTTCACCCAATAGTGTATTGTATCACATTCTAGTAGTTACATTTGAAAATTTCGTTCTAGGACATTTGGTTTGAGCGCAATCCTCAAACTTAGGTCAAAAAAGCCATTTAAGCCTTTTCACAGTGAGATCTATGCGATATGGCCGAGAAATGTAATTTTGATGTTAACTCCCAAACCGCTGCGCAGAAGTCAACCAAACTTCACCCAATAGTGTATTGTATCACAATCTAGTAGTTACATTTGAAAATTTTGTTCTAGGACATTTTGTTTGAACGCAATCATCAAACTTAATTAAAAAAGTCATTTAAGCCTTTTCACAGTGAGATCTATGCGATATGGCCGAGAAATGTAATTTTGATGTTAACTCCCAAACCGCTGCGCAGAAGTCAACCAAACTTCACCCAATAGTGTATTGTATCACAATCTAGTAGTTACATTTGAAAATTTTGTTCTAGGAAATTTTGTTTGAGCGCAATCATCAAACTTAATTAAAAAAGTCATTTAAGCCTTTTCACAGTGAGATCTATGCGATATGGCCGAGAAATGTAATTTTGATGTTAACTCCCAAACCGCTGCGCAGAAGTCAACCAAACTTCACCCAATAGTGTATTCTATCATAATCTAGTAGTTACATTTGAAAATTTTGTTCTAGGACATTTTGTTTGAACGCAATCATCAAACTTAATTAAAAAAGTCATTTAAGCCTTTTCACAGTGAGATCTATGCGATATGGCCGAGAAATGTAATTTTGATGTTAACTCCCAAACCGCTGCGCAGAAGTCAACCAAACTTCACCCAATAGTGTATTGTATCACAATCTAGTAGTTACATTTGAAAATTTTGTTCTAGGAAATTTTGTTTGAGCGCAATCATCAAACTTAATTAAAAAAGTCATTTAAGCCTTTTCACAGTGAGATCTATGCGATATGGCCGAGAAATGTAATTTTGATGTTAACTCCCAAACCGCTGCGCAGAAGTCAACCAAACTTCACCCATTAGTGTATTTTATCACAATCTAGTAGTTACATGTGGAAATTTGGTTCTGGGACATTTGATTTGAGCGCAATCCTCAAACTTAGGTCAAAAAAGCCATTTAAGCCTTTTCACAGTGAGATCTATGCGATATGGCCGAGAAATGTAATTTTGATGTTAACTCCCAAACCGCTGCGCAGAAGTCAACCAAACTTCACCCAATAGTGTATTGTATCACAATCTAGTAGTTACATTTAAAAATTTTGTTCTAGGACATTTTGTTTGAACGCAATCATCAAACTTAATTAAAAAAGTCATTTAAGCCTTTTCACAGTGAGATCTATGCGATATGGCCGAGAAATGTAATTTTGATGTTAACTCCCAAACCGCTGCGCAGAAGTCAACCAAACTTCACCCATTAGTGTATTGTATCACAATCTAGTAGTTACATGTGGAAATTTGGTTATAGGACATTTGATTTGAGCGCAATTCTCAAACTTAGGTCAAAAAAGCCATTTAAGCCTTTTCACAGTGAGATCTATGCGATATGGCCGAGAAATGTAATATTGATGTTAACTCCCAAACCGCTGCGCAGAAGTCAACCAAACTTCACCCAATAGTGTATTGTATCACAATCTAGTAGTTACATTTGAAAATTTTGTTCTAGGAAATTTTGTTTGAGCGCAATCATCAAACTTAATTAAAAAAGTCATTTAAGCCTTTTCACAGTGAGATCTATGCGATATGGCCGAGAAATGTAATTTTGATGTTAACTCCCAAACCGCTGCGCAGAAGTCAACCAAACTTCACCCATTAGTGTATTTTATCACAATCTAGTAGTTACATGTGGAAATTTGGTTCTAGGACATTTGATTTGAGCGCAATCCTCAAACTTAGGTCAAAAAAGCCATTTAAGCCTTTTCACAGTGAGATCTATGCGATATGGCCGAGAAATGTAATTTTGATGTTCACTCCCAAACCGCTGCGCAGAAGTCAACCAAACTTCACCCAATAGTGTATTGTATCACAATCTAGTAGTTACATTTGAAAATTTTGTTCTAGGAAATTTTGTTTGAGCGCAATCATCAAACTTAATTAAAAAAGTCATTTAAGCCTTTTCACAGTGAGATCTATGCGATATGGCCGAGAAATGTAATTTTGATGTTAACTCCCAAACCGCTGCGCAGAAGTCAACCAAACTTCACCCATTAGTGTATTTTATCACAATCTAGTAGTTACATGTGGAAATTTGGTTCTAGGACATTTGATTTGAGCGCAATCCTCAAACTTAGGTCAAAAAAGCCATTTAAGCCTTTTCACAGTGAGATCTATGCGATATGGCCGAGAAATGTAATTTTGATGTTAACTCCCAAACCGCTGCGCAGAAGTCAACCAAACTTCACCCAATAGTGTATTGTATCACAATCTAGTAGTTACATTTAAAAATTTTGTTCTAGGACATTTTGTTTGAACGCAATCATCAAACTTAATTAAAAAAGTCATTTAAGCCTTTTCACAGTGAGATCTATGCGATATGGCCGAGAAATGTAATTTTGATGTTAACTCCCAAACCGCTGCGCAGAAGTCAACCAAACTTCACCCATTAGTGTATTGTATCACAATCTAGTAGTTACATGTGGAAATTTGGTTATAGGACATTTGATTTGAGCGCAATCCTCAAACTTAGGTCAAAAAAGCCATTTAAGCCTTTTCACAGTGAGATCTATGCGATATGGCCGAGAAATGTAATTTTGATGTTCACTCCCAAACCGCTGCGCAGAAGTCAACCAAACTTCACCCAATAGTGTATTGTATCACAATCTAGTAGTTACATTTGAAAATTTTGTTCTAGGAAATTTTGTTTGAGCGCAATCATCAAACTTAATTAAAAAAGTCATTTAAGCCTTTTCACAGTGAGATCTATGCGATATGGCCGAGAAATGTAATTTTGATGTTAACTCCCAAACCGCTGCGCAGAAGTCAACCAAACTTCACCCATTAGTGTATTGTATCACAATCTAGTAGTTACAAATGGAAATTTGGTTCTAGGACAATTGATTTGAGCGCAATCCTCAAACTTAGGTCAAAAAAGCCATTTAAGCCTTTTCACAGTGAGATCTATGCGATATGGCCGAGAAATGTAATTTTGATGTTAACTCCCAAACCGCTGCGCAGAAGTCAACCAAACTTCACCCAATAGTGTATTGTATCACATTCTAGTAGTTACATTTGAAAATTTCGTTCTAGGACATTTGGTTTGAGCGCAATCCTCAAACTTAGGTCAAAAAAGCCATTTAAGCCTTTTCACAGTGAGATCTATGCGATATGGCCGAGAAATGTAATTTTGATGTTAACTCCCAAACCGCTGCGCAGAAGTCAACCAAACTTCACCCAATAGTGTATTGTATCACAATCTAGTAGTTACATTTGAAAATTTTGTTCTAGGAAATTTTGTTTGAGCGCAATCATCAAACTTAATTAAAAAAGTCATTTAAGCCTTTTCACAGTGAGATCTATGCGATATGGCCGAGAAATGTAATTTTGATGTTAACTCCCAAACCGCTGCGCAGAAGTTAACCAAACTTCACCCATTAGTGTATTTTATCACAATCTAGTAGTTACATGTGGAAATTTGGTTCTAGGACATTTGATTTGAGCGCAATCCTCAAACTTAGGTCAAAAAAGCCATTTAAGCCTTTTCACAGTGAGATCTATGCGATATGGCCGAGAAATGTAATTTTGATGTTAACTCCCAAACCGCTGCGCAGAAGTCAACCAAACTTCACCCAATAGTGTATTGTATCACATTCTAGTAGTTACATTTGAAAATTTCGTTCTAGGACATTTGGTTTGAGCGCAATCCTCAAACTTAGGTCAAAAAAGCCATTTAAGCCTTTTCACAGTGAGATCTATGCGATATGGCCGAGAAATGTAATTTTGATGTTAACTCCCAAACCGCTGCGCAGAAGTCAACCAAACTTCACCCAATAGTGTATTGTATCACAATCTAGTAGTTACATTTGAAAATTTTGTTCTAGGAAATTTTGTTTGAGCGCAATCGTCAAACTTAGGTCAAAAAAGCCATTTAAGCCTTTTCACAGTGAGATCTATGCGATATGGCCGAGAAATGTAATTTTGATGTTAACTCCCAAACCGCTGCGCAGAAGTCAACCAAACTTCACCCAATAGTGTATTGTATCACAATCTAGTAGTTACATTTAAAAATTTTGTTCTAGGACATTTTGTTTGAACGCAATCATCAAACTTAATTAAAAAAGTCATTTAAGCCTTTTCACAGTGAGATCTATGCGATATGGCCGAGAAATGTAATTTTGATGTTAACTCCCAAACCGCTGCGCAGAAGTCAACCAAACTTCACCCATTAGTGTATTGTATCACAATCTAGTAGTTACATGTGGAAATTTGGTTATAGGACATTTGATTTGAGCGCAATCCTCAAACTTAGGTCAAAAAAGCCATTTAAGCCTTTTCACAGTGAGATCTATGCGATATGGCCGAGAAATGTAATTTTGATGTTAACTCCCAAACCGCTGCGCAGAAGTCAACCAAACTTCACCCAATAGTGTATTGTATCACAATCTAGTAGTTACATTTGAAAATTTTGTTCTAGGAAATTTTGTTTGAGCGCAATCATCAAACTTAATTAAAAAAGTCATTTAAGCCTTTTCACAGTGAGATCTATGCGATATGGCCGAGAAATGTAATTTTGATGTTAACTCCCAAACCGCTGCGCAGAAGTCAACCAAACTTCACCCATTAGTGTATTTTATCACAATCTAGTAGTTACATGTGGAAATTTGGTTCTAGGACATTTGATTTGAGCGCAATCCTCAAACTTAGGTCAAAAAAGCCATTTAAGCCTTTTCACAGTTAGATCTATGCGATATGGCCGAGAAATGTAATTTTGATGTTAACTCCCAAACCGCTGCGCAGAAGTCAACCAAACTTCACCCAATAGTGTATTGTATCACATTCTAGTAGTTACATTTGAAAATTTCGTTCTAGGACATTTGGTTTGAGCGCAATCCTCAAACTTAGGTCAAAAAAGCCATTTAAGCCTTTTCACAGTGAGATCTATGCGATATGGCCGAGAAATGTAATTTTGATGTTAACTCCCAAACCGCTGCGCAGAAGTCAACCAAACTTCACCCAATAGTGTATTGTATCACAATCTAGTAGTTACATTTGAAAATTTTGTTCTAGGACATTTTGTTTGAACGCAATCATCAAACTTAATTAAAAAAGTCATTTAAGCCTTTTCACAGTGAGATCTATGCGATATGGCCGAGAAATGTAATTTTGATGTTAACTCCCAAACCGCTGCGCAGAAGTCAACCAAACTTCACCCAATAGTGTATTGTATCACAATCTAGTAGTTACATTTGAAAATTTTGTTCTAGGACATTTTGTTTGAGCGCAATCCTCAAACTTAGGTCAAAAAAGCCATTTAAGCCTTTTCACAGTGAGATCTATGCGATATGGCCGAGAAATGTAATTTTGATGTTAACTCCCAAACCGCTGCGCAGAAGTCAACCAAACTTCACCCAATAGTGTATTGTATCACAATCTAGTAGTTACATTTGAAAATTTTGTTCTAGGACATTTTGTTTGAACGCAATCATCAAACTTAATTAAAAAAGTCATTTAAGCCTTTTCACAGTGAGATCTATGCAATATGGCCGAGAAATGTAATTTTGATGTTAACTCCCAAACCGCTGCGCAGAAGTCAACCAAACTTCACCCAATAGTGTATTGTATCACAATCTAGTAGTTACATTTGAAAATTTTGTTCTAGGACATTTTGTTTGAACGCAATCATCAAACTTAATTAAAAAAGTCATTTAAGCCTTTTCACAGTGAGATCTATGCGATATGGCCGAGAAATGTAATTTTGATGTTAACTCCCAAACCGCTGCGCAGAAGTCAACCAAACTTCACCCAATAGTGTATTGTATCACAATCTAGTAGTTACATTTGAAAATTTTGTTCTAGGACATTTTGTTTGAGCGCAATCCTCAAACTTAGGTCAAAAAAGCCATTTAAGCCTTTTCACAGTGAGATCTATGCGATATGGCCGAGAAATGTAATTTTGATGTTAACTCCCAAACCGCTGCGCAGAAGTCAACCAAACTTCACCCAATAGTGTATTGTATCACAATCTAGTAGTTACATTTGAAAATTTTGTTCTAGGACATTTTGTTTGAACGCAATCATCAAACTTAATTAAAAAAGTCATTTAAGCCTTTTCACAGTGAGATCTATGCGATATGGCCGAGAAATGTAATTTTGATGTTAACTCCCAAACCGCTGCGCAGAAGTCAACCAAACTTCACCCATTAGTGTATTGTATCACAATCTAGTAGTTACATGTGGAAATTTGGTTATAGGACATTTGATTTGAGCGCAATCCTCAAACTTAGGTCAAAAAAGTCATTTAAGCCTTTTCACAGTGAGATCTATGCGATATGGCCGAGAAATGTAATTTTGATGTTAACTCCCAAACCGCTGCGCAGAAGTCAACCAAACTTCACCCAATAGTGTATTGTATCACAATCTAGTAGTTACATTTGAAAATTTTGTTCTAGGAAATATTGTTTGAGCGCAATCATCAAACTTAATTAAAAAAGTCATTTAAGCCTTTTCACAGTGAGATCTATGCGATATGGCCGAGAAATGTAATTTTGATGTTAACTCCCAAACCGCTGCGCAGAAGTCAACCAAACTTCACCCATTAGTGTATTTTATCACAATCTAGTAGTTACATGTGGAAATTTGGTTCTAGGACATTTGATTTGAGCGCAATCCTCAAACTTAGGTCAAAAAAGCCATTTAAGCCTTTTCACAGTGAGATCTATGCGATATGGCCGAGAAATGTAATTTTGATGTTAACTCCCAAACCGCTGCGCAGAAGTCAACCAAACTTCACCCAATAGTGTATTGTATCACATTCTAGTAGTTACATTTGAAAATTTCGTTCTAGGACATTTGGTTTGAGCGCAATCCTCAAACTTAGGTCAAAAAAGCCATTTAAGCCTTTTCACAGTGAGATCTATGCGATATGGCCGAGAAATGTAATTTTGATGTTAACTCCCAAACCGCTGCGCAGAAGTCAACCAAACTTCACCCAATAGTGTATTGTATCACAATCTAGTAGTTACATTTGAAAATTTTGTTCTAGGACATTTTGTTTGAACGCAATCATCAAACTTAATTAAAAAAGTCATTTAAGCCTTTTCACAGTGAGATCTATGCGATATGGCCGAGAAATGTAATTTTGATGTTAACTCCCAAACCGCTGCGCAGAAGTCAACCAAACTTCACCCAATAGTGTATTGTATCACAATCTAGTAGTTACATTTGAAAATTTTGTTCTAGGACATTTTGTTTGAGCGCAATCCTCAAACTTAGGTCAAAAAAGCCATTTAAGCCTTTTCACAGTGAGATCTATGCGATATGGCCGAGAAATGTAATTTTGATGTTAACTCCCAAACCGCTGCGCAGAAGTCAACCAAACTTCACCCAATAGTGTATTGTATCATAATCTAGTAGTTACATTTGAAAATTTTGTTCTAGGACATTTTGTTTGAACGCAAACATCAAACTTAATTAAAAAAGTCATTTAAGCCTTTTCACAGTGAGATCTATGCGATATGGCCGAGAAATGTAATTTTGATGTTAACTCCCAAACCGCTGCGCAGAAGTCAACCAAACTTCACCCAATAGTGTATTGTATCACAATCTAGTAGTTACATTTGAAAATTTTGTTCTAGGACATTTTGTTTGAACGCAATCATCAAACTTAATTAAAAAAGCCATTTAAGCCTTTTCACAGTGAGATCTATGCGATATGGCCGAGAAATGTAATTTTGATGTTAACTCCCAAACCGCTGCGCAGAAGTCAACCAAACTTCACCCAATAGTGTATTGTATCACATTCTAGTAGTTACATTTGAAAATTTCGTTCTAGGACATTTGGTTTGAGAGCAATCCTCAAACTTAGGTCAAAAAAGCCATTTAAGCCTTTTCACAGTGAGATCTATGCGATATGGCCGAGAAATGTAATTTTGATGTTAACTCCCAAACCGCTGCGCAGAAGTCAACCAAACTTCACCCAATAGTGTATTGTATCACAATCTAGTAGTTACATTTGAAAATTTTGTTCTAGGACATTTTGTTTGAACGCAATCATCAAACTTAATTAAAAAAGTCATTTAAGCCTTTTCACAGTGAGATCTATGCGATATGGCCGAGAAATGTAATTTTGATGTTAACTCCCAAACCGCTGCGCAGAAGTCAACCAAACTTCACCCAATAGTGTATTGTATCACAATCTAGTAGTTACATTTGAAAATTTTGTTCTAGGACATTTTGTTTGAGCGCAATCCTCAAACTTAGGTCAAAAAAGCCATTTAAGCCTTTTCACAGTGAGATCTATGCGATATGGCCGAGAAATGTAATTTTGATGTTAACTCCCAAACCGCTGCGCAGAAGTCAACCAAACTTCACCCAATAGTGTATTGTATCACAATCTAGTAGTTACATTTGAAAATTTTGTTCTAGGACATTTTGTTTGAACGCAAACATCAAACTTAATTAAAAAAGTCATTTAAGCCTTTTCACAGTGAGATCTATGCGATATGGCCGAGAAATGTAATTTTGATGTTAACTCCCAAACCGCTGCGCAGAAGTCAACCAAACTTCACCCAATAGTGTATTGTATCACAATCTAGTAGTTACATTTGAAAATTTTGTTCTAGGACATTTTGTTTGAACGCAATCATCAAACTTAATTAAAAAAGTCATTTAAGCCTTTTCACAGTGAGATCTATGCGATATGGCCGAGAAATGTAATTTTGATGTTAACTCCCAAACCGCTGCGGAGAAGTCAACCAAACTTCACCCAATAGTGTATTGTATCACAATCTAGTAGTTACATTTGAAAATTTTGTTCTAGGACATTTTGTTTGAGCGCAATCCTCAAACTTAGGTCAAAAAAGCCATTTAAGCCTTTTCACAGTGAGATCTATGCGATATGGCCGAGAAATGTAATTTTGATGTTAAGTCCCAAACCGCTGCGCAGAAGTCAACCAAACTTCACCCAATAGTGTATTGTATCACAATCTAGTAGTTACATTTGAAAATTTTGTTCTAGGACATTTTGTTTGAACGCAATCATCAAACTTAATTAAAAAAGTCATTTAAGCCTTTTCACAGTGAGATCTATGCGATATGGCCGAGAAATGTAATTTTGATGTTAACTCCCAAACCGCTGCGCAGAAGTCAACCAAACTTCACCCAATAGTGTATTGTATCACAATCTAGTAGTTACATTTGAAAATTTTGTTCTAGGAAATTTTGTTTGAGCGCAATCATCAAACTTAATTAAAAAAGTCATTTAAGCCTTTTCACAGTGAGATCTATGCGATATGGCCGAGAAATGTAATTTTGATGTTAACTCCCAAACCGCTGCGCAGAAGTCAACCAAACTTCACCCATTAGTGTATTTTATCACAATCTAGTAGTTACATGTGGAAATTTGGTTCTAGGACATTTGATTTGAGCGCAATCCTCAAACTTAGGTCAAAAAAGCCATTTAAGCCTTTTCACAGTGAGATCTATGCGATATGGCCGAGAAATGTAATTTTGATGTTCACTCCCAAACCGCTGCGCAGAAGTCAACCAAACTTCACCCAATAGTGTATTGTATCACAATCTAGTAGTTACATTTGAAAATTTTGTTCTAGGAAATTTTGTTTGAGCGCAATCATCAAACTTAATTAAAAAAGTCATTTAAGCCTTTTCACAGTGAGATCTATGCGATATGGCCGAGAAATGTAATTTTGATGTTAACTCCCAAACCGCTGCGCAGAAGTCAACCAAACTTCACCCATTAGTGTATTTTATCACAATCTAGTAGTTACATGTGGAAATTTGGTTCTAGGACATTTGATTTGAGCGCAATCCTCAAACTTAGGTCAAAAAAGCCATTTAAGCCCTTTCACAGTGAGATCTATGCGATATGGCCGAGAAATGTAATTTTGATGTTAACTCCCAAACCGCTGCGCAGAAGTCAACCAAACTTCACCCAATAGTGTATTGTATCACATTCTAGTAGTTACATTTGAAAATTTCGTTCTAGGACATTTGGTTTGAGCGCAATCCTCAAACTTAGGTCAAAAAAGCCATTTAAGCCTTTTCACAGTGAGATCTATGCGATATGGCCGAGAGATGTAATTTTGATGATAACTCCCAAACCGCTGCGCAGAAGTCAACCAAACTTCACCCAATAGTGTATTGTATCACAATCTAGTAGTTACATTTGAAAATTTTGTTCTAGGACATTTTGTTTGAACGCAATCATCAAACTTAATTAAAAAAGTCATTTAAGCCTTTTCACAGTGAGATCTATGCGATATGGCCGAGAAATGTAATTTTGATGTTAACTCCCAAACCGCTGCGCAGAAGTCAACCAAACTTCACCCAATAGTGTATTGTATCACAATCTAGTAGTTACATTTGAAAATTTTGTTCTAGGACATTTGGTTTGAGCGCAATCCTCAAACTTAGGTCAAAAAAGCCATTTAAGCCTTTTCACAGTGAGATCTATGCGATATGGCCGAGAAATGTAATTTTGATGTTAACTCCCAAACCGCTGCGCAGAAGTCAACCAAACTTCACCCAATAGTGTATTGTATCACATTCTAGTAGTTACATTTGAAAATTTTGTTCTAGGAAATTTTGTTTGAGCGCAATCATCAAACTTAATTAAAAAAGTCATTTAAGCCTTTTCACAGTGAGATCTATGCGATATGGCCGAGAAATGTAATTTTGATGTTAACTCCCAAACCGCTGCGCAGAAGTCAACCAAACTTCACCCATTAGTGTATTTTATCACAATCTAGTAGTTACATGTGGAAATTTGGTTCTAGGACATTTGATTTGAGCGCAAACCTCAAACTTAGGTCAAAAAAGCCATTTAAGCCTTTTCACAGTGAGATCTATGCGATATGGCCGAGAAATGTAATTTTGATGTTAACTCCCAAACCGCTGCGCAGAAGTCAACCAAACTTCACCCAATAGTGTATTGTATCACAATCTAGTAGTTACATTTAAAAATTTTGTTCTAGGACATTTTGTTTGAACGCAATCATCAAACTTAATTAAAAAAGTCATTTAAGCCTTTTCACAGTGAGATCTATGCGATATGGCCGAGAAATGTAATTTTGATGTTAACTCCCAAACCGCTGCGCAGAAGTCAACCAAACTTCACCCAATAGTGTATTGTATCACAATCTAGTAGTTACATTTAAAAATTTTGTTCTAGGACATTTTGTTTGAACGCAATCATCAAACTTAATTAAAAAAGTCATTTAAGCCTTTTCACAGTGAGATCTATGCGATATGGCCGAGAAATGTAATTTTGATGTTAACTCCCAAACCGCTGCGCAGAAGTCAACCAAACTTCACCCATTAGTGTATTGTATCACAATCTAGTAGTTACATGTGGAAATTTGGTTATAGGACATTTGATTTGAGCGCAATCCTCAAACTTAGGTCAAAAAAGCCATTTAAGCCTTTTCACAGTGAGATCTATGCGATATGGCCGAGAAATGTAATTTTGATGTTAACTCCCAAACCGCTGCGCAGAAGTCAACCAAACTTCACCCAATAGTGTATTGTATCACAATCTAGTAGTTACATTTGAAAATTTTGTTCTAGGAAATATTGTTTGAGCGCAATCATCAAACTTAATTAAAAAAGTCATTTAAGCCTTTTCACAGTGAGATCTATGCGATATGGCCGAGAAATGTAATTTTGATGTTAACTCCCAAACCGCTGCGCAGAAGTCAACCAAACTTCACCCATTAGTGTATTTTATCACAATCTAGTAGTTACATGTGGAAATTTGGTTCTAGGACATTTGATTTGAGCGCAATCCTCAAACTTAGGTCAAAAAAGCCATTTAAGCCTTTTCACATTGAGATCTATGCGATATGGCCGAGAAATGTAATTTTGATGTTAACTCCCAAACCGCTGCGCAGAAGTCAACCAAACTTCACCCAATAGTGTATTGTATCACATTCTAGTAGTTACATTTGAAAATTTCGTTCTAGGACATTTGGTTTGAGCGCAATCCTCAAACTTAGGTCAAAAAAGCCATTTAAGCCTTTTCACAGTGAGATCTATGCGATATGGCCGAGAAATGTAATTTTGATGTTAACTCCCAAACCGCTGCGCAGAAGTCAACCAAACTTCACCCAATAGTGTATTGTATCACAATCTAGTAGTTACATTTGAAAATTTTGTTCTAGGACATTTTGTTTGAACGCAATCATCAAACTTAATTAAAAAAGTCATTTAAGCCTTTTCACAGTGAGATCTATGCGATATGGCCGAGAAATGTAATTTTGATGTTAACTCCCAAACCGCTGCGCAGAAGTCAACCAAACTTCACCCAATAGTGTATTGTATCACAATCTAGTAGTTACATTTGAAAATTTTGTTCTAGGACATTTTGTTTGAGCGCAATCCTCAAACTTAGGTCAAAAAAGCCATTTAAGCCTTTTCACAGTGAGATCTATGCGATATGGCCGAGAAATGTAATTTTGATGTTAACTCCCAAACCGCTGCGCAGAAGTCAACCAAACTTCACCCAATAGTGTATTGTATCACAATCTAGTAGTTACATTTGAAAATTTTGTTCTAGGACATTTTGTTTGAACGCAATCATCAAACTTAATTAAAAAAGTCATTTAAGCCTTTTCACAGTGAGATCTATGCGATATGGCCGAGAAATGTAATTTTGATGTTAACTCCCAAACCGCTGCGCAGAAGTCAACCAAACTTCACCCAATAGTGTATTGTATCACAATCTAGTAGTTACATTTGAAAATTTTGTTCTAGGACATTTTGTTTGAACGCAATCATCAAACTTAATTAAAAAAGTCATTTAAGCCTTTTCACAGTGAGATCTATGCGATATGGCCGAGAAATGTAATTTTGATGTTAACTCCCAAACCGCTGCGCAGAAGTCAACCAAACTTCACCCATTAGTGTATTTTATCACAATCTAGTAGTTACATGTGGAAATTTGGTTCTAGGACATTTGATTTGAGCGCAATCCTCAAACTTAGGTCAAAAAAGCCATTTAAGCCTTTTCACAGTGAGATCTATGCGATATGGCCGAGAAATGTAATTTTGATGTTAACTCCCAAACCGCTGCGCAGAAGTCAACCAAACTTCACCCAATAGTGTATTGTATCACAATCTAGTAGTTACATTTGAAAATTTTGTTCTAGGACATTTTGTTTGAACGCAATCATCAAACTTAATTAAAAAAGTCATTTAAGCCTTTTCACAGTGAGATCTATGCGATATGGCCGAGAAATGTAATTTTGATGTTAACTCCCAAACCGCTGCGCAGAAGTCAACCAAACTTCACCCAATAGTGTATTGTATCACAATCTAGTAGTTACATTTGAAAATTTTGTTCTAGGAAATTTTGTTTGAGCGCAATCATCAAACTTAATTAAAAAAGTCATTTAAGCCTTTTCACAGTGAGATCTATGCGATATGGCCGAGAAATGTAATTTTGATGTTAACTCCCAAACCGCTGCGCAGAAGTCAACCAAACTTCACCCATTAGTGTATTTTATCACAATCTAGTAGTTACATGTGGAAATTTGGTTCTAGGACATTTGATTTGAGCGCAATCCTCAAACTTAGGTCAAAAAAGCCATTTAAGCCTTTTCACAGTGAGATCTATGCGATATGGCCGAGAAATGTAATTTTGATGTTCACTCCCAAACCGCTGCGCAGAAGTCAACCAAACTTCACCCAATAGTGTATTGTATCACAATCTAGTAGTTACATTTGAAAATTTTGTTCTAGGAAATTTTGTTTGAGCGCAATCATCAAACTTAATTAAAAAAGTCATTTAAGCCTTTTCACAGTGAGATCTATGCGATATGGCCGAGAAATGTAATTTTGATGTTAACTCCCAAACCGCTGCGCAGAAGTCAACCAAACTTCACCCATTAGTGTATTTTATCACAATCTAGTAGTTACATGTGGAAATTTGGTTCTAGGACATTTGATTTGAGCGCAATCCTCAAACTTAGGTCAAAAAAGCCATTTAAGCCTTTTCACAGTGAGATCTATGCGATATGGCCGAGAAATGTAATTTTGATGTTAACTCCCAAACCGCTGCGCAGAAGTCAACCAAACTTCACCCAATAGTGTATTGTATCACATTCTAGTAGTTACATTTGAAAATTTCGTTCTAGGACATTTGGTTTGAGCGCAATCCTCAAACTTAGGTCAAAAAAGCCATTTAAGCCTTTTCACAGTGAGATCTATGCGATATGGCCGAGAAATGTAATTTTGATGATAACTCCCAAACCGCTGCGCAGAAGTCAACCAAACTTCACCCAATAGTGTATTGTATCACAATCTAGTAGTTACATTTGAAAATTTTGTTCTAGGACATTTTGTTTGAACGCAATCATCAAACTTAATTAAAAAAGTCATTTAAGCCTTTTCACAGTGAGATCTATGCGATATGGCCGAGAAATGTAATTTTGATGTTAACTCCCAAACCGCTGCGCAGAAGTCAACCAAACTTCACCCAATAGTGTATTGTATCACAATCTAGTAGTTACATTTGAAAATTTTGTTCTAGGACATTTGGTTTGAGCGCAATCCTCAAACTTAGGTCAAAAAAGCCATTTAAGCCTTTTCACAGTGAGATCTATGCGATATGGCCGAGAAATGTAATTTTGATGTTAACTCCCAAACCGCTGCGCAGAAGTCAACCAAACTTCACCCAATAGTGTATTGTATCACATTCTAGTAGTTACATTTGAAAATTTCGTTCTAGGAAATTTTGTTTGAGCGCAATCATCAAACTTAATTAAAAAAGTCATTTAAGCCTTTTCACAGTGAGATCTATGCGATATGGCCGAGAAATGTAATTTTGATGTTAACTCCCAAACCGCTGCGCAGAAGTCAACCAAACTTCACCCATTAGTGTATTTTATCACAATCTAGTAGTTACATGTGGAAATTTGGTTCTAGGACATTTGATTTGAGCGCAATCCTCAAACTTAGGTCAAAAAAGCCATTTAAGCCTTTTCACAGTGAGATCTATGCGATATGGCCGAGAAATGTAATTTTGATGTTAACTCCCAAACCGCTGCGCAGAAGTCAACCAAACTTCACCCAATAGTGTATTGTATCACAATCTAGTAGTTACATTTGAAAATTTTGTTCTAGGACATTTTGTTTGAACGCAATCATCAAACTTAATTAAAAAAGTCATTTAAGCCTTTTCACAGTGAGATCTATGCGATATGGCCGAGAAATGTAATTTTGATGTTAATTCCCAAACCGCTGCGCAGAAGTCAACCAAACTTCACCCAATAGTGTATTGTATCACAATCTAGTAGTTACATTTGAAAATTTTGTTCTAGGAAATTTTGTTTGAGCGCAATCATCAAACTTAATTAAAAAAGTCATTTAAGCCTTTTCACAGTGAGATCTATGCGATATGGCCGAGAAATGTAATTTTGATGTTAACTCCCAAACCGCTGCGCAGAAGTCAACCAAACTTCACCCATTAGTGTATTTTATCACAATCTAGTAGTTACATGTGGAAATTTGGTTCTAGGACATTTGATTTGAGCGCAATCCTCAAACTTAGGTCAAAAAAGCCATTTAAGCCTTTTCACAGTGAGATCTATGCGATATGGCCGAGAAATGTAATTTTGATGTTCACTCCCAAACCGCTGCGCAGAAGTCAACCAAACTTCACCCAATAGTGTATTGTATCACAATCTAGTAGTTACATTTGAAAATTTTGTTCTAGGAAATTTTGTTTGAGCGCAATCATCAAACTTAATTAAAAAAGTCATTTAAGCCTTTTCACTGTGAGATCTATGCGATATGGCCGAGAAATGTAATTTTGATGTTAACTCCCAAACCGCTGCGCAGAAGTCAACCAAACTTCACCCATTAGTGTATTTTATCACAATCTAGTAGTTACATGTGGAAATTTGGTTCTAGGACATTTGATTTGAGCGCAATCCTCAAACTTAGGTCAAAAAAGCCATTTAAGCCTTTTCACAGTGAGATCTATGCGATATGGCCGAGAAATGTAATTTTGATGTTAACTCCCAAACCGCTGCGCAGAAGTCAACCAAACTTCACCCAATAGTGTATTGTATCACATTCTAGTAGTTACATTTGAAAATTTCGTTCTAGGACATTTGGTTTGAGCGCAATCCTCAAACTTAGGTCAAAAAAGCCATTTAAGCCTTTTCACAGTGAGATCTATGCGATATGGCCGAGAAATGTAATTTTGATGATAACTCCCAAACCGCTGCGCAGAAGTCAACCAAACTTCACCCAATAGTGTATTGTATCACAATCTAGTAGTTACATTTGAAAATTTTGTTCTAGGACATTTTGTTTGAACGCAATCATCAAACTTAATTAAAAAAGTCATTTAAGCCTTTTCACAGTGAGATCTATGCGATATGGCCGAGAAATGTAATTTTGATGTTAACTCCCAAACCGCTGCGCAGAAGTCAACCAAACTTCACCCAATAGTGTATTGTATCACAATCTAGTAGTTACATTTGAAAATTTTGTTCTAGGACATTTGGTTTGAGCGCAATCCTCAAACTTAGGTCAAAAAAGCCATTTAAGCCTTTTCACAGTGAGATCTATGCGATATGGCCGAGAAATGTAATTTTGATGTTAACTCCCAAACCGCTGCGCAGAAGTCAACCAAACTTCACCCAATAGTGTATTGTATCACATTCTAGTAGTTACATTTGAAAATTTCGTTCTAGGAAATTTTGTTTGAGCGCAATCATCAAACTTAATTAAAAAAGTCATTTAAGCCTTTTCACAGTGAGATCTATGCGATATGGCCGAGAAATGTAATTTTGATGTTAACTCCCAAACCGCTGCGCAGAAGTCAACCAAACTACACCCATTAGTGTATTTTATCACAATCTAGTAGTTACATGTGGAAATTTGGTTCTAGGACATTTGATTTGAGCGCAAACCTCAAACTTAGGTCAAAAAAGCCATTTAAGCCTTTTCACAGTGAGATCTATGCGATATGGCCGAGAAATGTAATTTTGATGTTAACTCCCAAACCGCTGCGCAGAAGTCAACCAAACTTCACCCAATAGTGTATTGTATCACAATCTAGTAGTTACATTTAAAAATTTTGTTCTAGGACATTTTGTTTGAACGCAATCATCAAACTTAATTAAAAAAGTCATTTAAGCCTTTTCACAGTGAGATCTATGCGATATGGCCGAGAAATGTAATTTTGATGTTAACTCCCAAACCGCTGCGCAGAAGTCAACCAAACTTCACCCAATAGTGTATTGTATCACAATCTAGTAGTTACATTTAAAAATTTTGTTCTAGGACATTTTGTTTGAACGCAATCATCAAACTTAATTAAAAAAGTCATTTAAGCCTTTTCACAGTGAGATCTATGCGATATGGCCGAGAAATGTAATTTTGATGTTAACTCCCAAACCGCTGCGCAGAAGTCAACCAAACTTCACCCATTAGTGTATTGTATCACAATCTAGTAGTTACATGTGGAAATTTGGTTATAGGACATTTGATTTGAGCGCAATCCTCAAACTTAGGTCAAAAAAGCCATTTAAACCTTTTCACAGTGAGATCTATGCGATATGGCCGAGAAATGTAATTTTGATGTTAACTCCCAAACCGCTGCGCAGAAGTCAACCAAACTTCACCCAATAGTGTATTGTATCACAATCTAGTAGTTACATTTGAAAATTTTGTTCTAGGAAATTTTGTTTGAGCGCAATCATCAAACTTAATTAAAAAAGTCATTTAAGCCTTTTCACAGTGAGATCTATGCGATATGGCCGAGAAATGTAATTTTGATGTTAACTCCCAAACCGCTGCGCAGAAGTCAACCAAACTTCACCCATTAGTGTATTTTATCACAATCTAGTAGTTACATGTGGAAATTTGGTTCTAGGACATTTGATTTGAGCGCAATCCTCAAACTTAGGTCAAAAAAGCCATTTAAGCCTTTTCACAGTGAGATCTATGCGATATGGCCGAGAAATGTAATTTTGATGTTAACTCCCAAACCGCTGCGCAGAAGTCAACCAAACTTCACCCAATAGTGTATTGTATCACATTCTAGTAGTTACATTTGAAAATTTCGTTCTAGGACATTTGGTTTGAGCGCAATCCTCAAACTTAGGTCAAAAAAGCCATTTAAGCCTTTTCACAGTGAGATCTATGCGATATGGCCGAGAAATGTAATTTTGATGTTAACTCCCAAACCGCTGCGCAGAAGTCAACCAAACTTCACCCAATAGTGTATTGTATCACAATCTAGTAGTTACATTTGAAAATTTTGTTCTAGGACATTTTGTTTGAACGCAATCATCAAACTTAATTAAAAAAGTCATTTAAGCCTTTTCACAGTGAGATCTATGCGATATGGCCGAGAAATGTAATTTTGATGTTAACTCCCAAACCGCTGCGCAGAAGTCAACCAAACTTCACCCAATAGTGTATTGTATCACAATCTAGTAGTTACATTTGAAAATTTTGTTCTAGGACATTTTGTTTGAGCGCAATCCTCAAACTTAGGTCAAAAAAGCCATTTAAGCCTTTTCACAGTGAGATCTATGCGATATGGCCGAGAAATGTAATTTTGATGTTAACTCCCAAACCGCTGCGCAGAAGTCAACCAAACTTCACCCAATAGTGTATTGTATCACAATCTAGTAGTTACATTTGAAAATTTTGTTCTAGGACATTTTGTTTGAACGCAATCATCAAACTTAATTAAAAAAGTCATTTAAGCCTTTTCACAGTGAGATCTATGCGATATGGCCGAGAAATGTAATTTTGATGTTAACTCCCAAACCGCTGCGCAGAAGTCAACCAAACTTCACCCAATAGTGTATTGTATCACAATCTAGTAGTTACATTTGAAAATTTTGTTCTAGGACATTTTGTTTGAACGCAATCATCAAACTTAATTAAAAAAGTCATTTAAGCCTTTTCACAGTGAGATCTATGCGATATGGCCGAGAAATGTAATTTTGATGTTAACTCCCAAACCGCTGCGCAGAAGTCAACCAAACTTCACCCAATAGTGTATTGTATCACAATCTAGTAGTTACATTTGAAAATTTTGTTCTAGGACATTTTGTTTGAGCGCAATCCTCAAACTTAGGTCAAAAAAGCCATTTAAGCCTTTTCACAGTGAGATCTATGCGATATGGCCGAGAAATGTAATTTTGATGTTAACTCCCAAACCGCTGCGCAGAAGTCAACCAAACTTCACCCAATAGTGTATTGTATCACAATCTAGTAGTTACATTTGAAAATTTTGTTCTAGGACATTTTGTTTGAACGCAATCATCAAACTTAATTAAAAAAGTCATTTAAGCCTTTTCACAGTGAGATCTATGCGATATGGCCGAGAAATGTAATTTTGATGTTAACTCCCAAACCGCTGCGCAGAAGTCAACCAAACTTCACCCAATAGTGTATTGTATCACAATCTAGTAGTTACATTTGAAAATTTTGTTCTAGGAAATTTTGTTTGAGCGCAATCATCAAACTTAATTAAAAAAGTCATTTAAGCCTTTTCACAGTGAGATCTATGCGATATGGCCGAGAAATGTAATTTTGATGTTAACTCCCAAACCGCTACGCAGAAGTCAACCAAACTTCACCCATTAGTGTATTTTATCACAATCTAGTAGTTACATGTGGAAATTTGGTTCTAGGACATTTGATTTGAGCGCAATCCTCAAACTTAGGTCAAAAAAGCCATTTAAGCCTTTTCACAGTGAGATCTATGCGATATGGCCGAGAAATGTAATTTTGATGTTCACTCCCAAACCGCTGCGCAGAAGTCAACCAAACTTCACCCAATAGTGTATTGTATCACAATCTAGTAGTTACATTTGAAAATTTTGTTCTAGGAAATTTTGTTTGAGCGCAATCATCAAACTTAATTAAAAAAGTCATTTAAGCCTTTTCACAGTGAGATCTATGCGATATGGCCGAGAAATGTAATTTTGATGTTAACTCCCAAACCGCTGCGCAGAAGTCAACCAAACTTCACCCATTAGTGTATTTTATCACAATCTAGTAGTTACATGTGGAAATTTGGTTCTAGGACATTTGATTTGAGCGCAATCCTCAAACTTAGGTCAAAAAAGCCATTTAAGCCTTTTCACAGTGAGATCTATGCGATATGGCCGAGAAATGTAATTTTGATGTTAACTCCCAAACCGCTGCGCAGAAGTCAACCAAACTTCACCCAATAGTGTATTGTATCACATTCTAGTAGTTACATTTGAAAATTTCGTTCTAGGACATTTGGTTTGAGCGCAATCCTCAAACTTAGGTCAAAAAAGCCATTTAAGCCTTTTCACAGTGAGATCTATGCGATATGGCCGAGAAATGTAATTTTGATGATAACTCCCAAACCGCTGCGCAGAAGTCAACGAAACTTCACCCAATAGTGTATTGTATCACAATCTAGTAGTTACATTTGAAAATTTTGTTCTAGGACATTTTGTTTGAACGCAATCATCAAACTTAATTAAAAAAGTCATTTAAGCCTTTTCACAGTGAGATCTATGCGATATGGCCGAGAAATGTAATTTTGATGTTAACTCCCAAACCGCTGCGCAGAAGTCAACCAAACTTCACCCAATAGTGTATTGTATCACAATCTAGTAGTTACATTTGAAAATTTTGTTCTAGGACATTTTGTTTGAGCGCAATCCTCAAACTTAGGTCAAAAAAGCCATTAAAGCCTTTTCACAGTGAGATCTATGCAATATGGCCGAGAAATGTAATTTTGATGTTAACTCCCAAACCGCTGCGCAGAAGTCAACCAAACTTCACCCAATAGTGTATTCTATCACAATCTAGTAGTTACATTTGAAAATTTTGTTCTAGGACATTTTGTTTGAACGCAATCATCAAACTTAATTAAAAAAGTCATTTAAGCCTTTTCACAGTGAGATCTATGCGATATGGCCGAGAAATGTAATTTTGATGTTAACTCCCAAACCGCTGCGCAGAAGTCAACCAAACTTCACCCAATAGTGTATTGTATCACAATCTAGTAGTTACATTTGAAAATTTTGTTCTAGGAAATTTTGTTTGAGCGCAATCATCAAACTTAATTAAAAAAGTCATTTAAGCCTTTTCACAGTGAGATCTATGCGATATGGCCGAGAAATGTAATTTTGATGTTAACTCCCAAACCGCTGCGCAGAAGTCAACCAAACTTCACTCATTAGTGTATTTTATCACAATCTAGTAGTTACATGTGGAAATTTGGTTCTGGGACATTTGATTTGAGCGCAATCCTCAAACTTAGGTCAAAAAAGCCATTTAAGCCTTTTCACAGTGAGATCTATGCGATATGGCCGAGAAATGTAATTTTGATGTTAACTCCCAAACCGCTGCGCAGAAGTCAACCAAACTTCACCCAATAGTGTATTGTATCACAATCTAGTAGTTACATTTAAAAATTTTGTTCTAGGACATTTTGTTTGAACGCAATCATCAAACTTAATTAAAAAAGTCATTTAAGCCTTTTCACAGTGAGATCTATGCGATATGGCCGAGAAATGTAATTTTGATGTTAACTCCCAAACCGCTGCGCAGAAGTCAACCAAACTTCACCCATTAGTGTATTGTATCACAATCTAGTAGTTACATGTGGAAATTTGGTTATAGGACATTTGATTTGAGCGCAATTCTCAAACTTAGGTCAAAAAAGCCATTTAAGCCTTTTCACAGTGAGATCTATGCGATATGGCCGAGAAATGTAATATTGATGTTAACTCCCAAACCGCTGCGCAGAAGTCAACCAAACTTCACCCATTAGTGTATTTTATCACAATCTAGTAGTTACATGTGGAAATTTGGTTCTAGGACATTTGATTTGAGCGCAATCCTCAAACTTAATTAAAAAAGTCATTTAAGCCTTTTCACAGTGAGATCTATGCGATATGGCCGAGAAATGTAATTTTGATGTTAACTCCCAAACCGCTGCGCAGAAGTCAACCAAACTTCACCCAATAGTGTATTGTATCACAATCTAGTAGTTACATTTGAAAATTTTGTTCTAGGACATTTTGTTTGAGCGCAATCATCAAACTTAATTAAAAAAGTCATTTAAGCCTTTTCACAGTGAGATCTATGCGATATGGCCGAGAAATGTAATTTTGATGTTAACTCCCAAACCGCTGCGCAGAAGTCAACCAAACTTCACCCATTAGTGTATTTTATCACAATCTAGTAGTTACATGTGGAAATTTGGTTCTAGGACATTTTGTTTGAACGCAATCCTCAAACTTAGGTCAAAAAAGCCATTTAAGCCTTTTCACAGTAAGATCTATGCGATATGGCCGAGAAATGTAATTTTGATGTTAACTCCCAAACCGCTGCGCAGAAGTCAACCAAACTTCACCCAATAGTGTATTGTATCACAATCTAGTAGTTACATTTGAAAATTTTGTTCTAGGACATTTTGTTTGAACGCAATCATCAAACTTAATTAAAAAAGTCATTTAAGCCTTTTCACAGTGAGATCTATGCGATATGGCCGAGAAATGTAATTTTGATGTTAACTCCCAAACCGCTGCGCAGAAGTCAACCAAACTTCACCCATTAGTGTATTGTATCACAATCTAGTAGTTACATGTGGAAATTTGGTTATAGGACATTTGGTTTGAGCGCAATTCTCAAACTTAGGTCAAAAAAGCCATTTAAGCCTTTTCACAGTGAGATCTATGCGATATGGCCGAGAAATGTAATATTGATGTTAACTCCCAAACCGCTGCGCAGAAGTCAACCAAACTTCACCCAATAGTGTATTGTATCACAATCTAGTAGTTACATTTGAAAATTTTGTTCTAGGAAATTTTGTTTGAGCGCAATCATCAAACTTAATTAAAAAAGTCATTTAAGCCTTTTCACAGTGAGATCTATGCGATATGGCCGAGAAATGTAATTTTGATGTTAACTCCCAAACCGCTGCGCAGAAGTAAACCAAACTTCACCCATTAGTGTATTTTATCACAATCTAGTAGTTACATGTGGAAATTTGGTTCTAGGACATTTGATTTGAGCGAAATCCTCAAACTTAGGTCAAAAAAGCCATTTAAGCCTTTTCACAGTGAGATCTATGCGATATGGCCGAGAAATGTAATTTTGATGTTCACTCCCAAACCGCTGCGCAGAAGTCAACCAAACTTCACCCAATAGTGTATTGTATCACAATCTAGTAGTTACATTTGAAAATTTTGTTCTAGGAAATTTTGTTTGAGCGCAATCATCAAACTTAATTAAAAAAGTCATTTAAGCCTTTTCACAGTGAGATCTATGCGATATGGCCGAGAAATGTAATTTTGATGTTAACTCCAAAACCGCTGCGCAGAAGACAACCAGACTTCACCCATTAGTGTATTTTATCACAATCTAGTAGTTACATGTGGAAATTTGGTTCTAGGACATTTGATTTGAGCGCAATCCTCAAACTTAATTAAAAAAGTCATTTAAGCCTTTTCACAGTGAGATCTATGCGATATGGCCGAGAAATGTAATTTTGATGTTAACTCCCAAACCGCTGCGCAGAAGTCAACCAAACTTCACCCAATAGTGTATTGTATCACAATCTAGTAGTTACATTTGAAAATTTTGTTCTAGGAAATTTTGTTTGAGCGCAATCATCAAACTTAATTAAAAAAGTCATTTAAGCCTTTTCACAGTGAGATCTATGCGATATGGCCGAGAAATGTAATTTTGATGTTAACTCCCAAACCGCTGCGCAGAAGTCAACCAAACTTCACCCATTAGTGTATTTTATCACAATCTAGTAGTTACATGTGGAAATTTGGTTCTAGGACATTTGATTTGAGCGCAATCCTCAAACTTAGGTCAAAAAAGTCATTTAAGCCTTTTCACAGTGAGATCTATGCGATATGGCCGAGAAATGTAATTTTGATGTTAACTCCCAAACCGCTGCGCAGAAGTCAACCAAACTTCACCCAATAGTGTATTGTATCATAATCTAGTAGTTACATTTAAAAATTTTGTTCTAGGACATTTTGTTTGAACGCAATCATCAAACTTAATTAAAAAAGTCATTTAAGCCTTTTCACAGTGAGATCTATGCGATATGGCCGAGAAATGTAATTTTGATGTTAACTCCCAAACCGCTGCGCAGAAGTCAACCAAACTTCACCCATTAGTGTATTGTATCACAATCTAGTAGTTACATGTGGAAATTTGGTTATAGGACATTTGATTTGAGCGCAATTCTCAAACTTAGGTCAAAAAAGCCATTTAAGCCTTTTCACAGTGAGATCTATGCGATATGGCCGAGAAATGTAATATTGATGTTAACTCCCAAACCGCTACGCAGAAGTCAACCAAACTTCACCCAATAGTGTATTGTATCACAATCTAGTAGTTACATTTGAAAATTTTGTTCTAGGAAATTTTGTTTGAGCGCAATCATCAAACTTAATTAAAAAAGTCATTTAAGCCTTTTCACAGTGAGATCTATGCGATATGGCCGAGAAATGTAATTTTGATGTTAACTCCCAAACCGCTGCGCAGAAGTAAACCAAACTTCACCCATTAGTGTATTTTATCACAATCTAGTAGTTACATGTGGAAATTTGGTTCTAGGACATTTGATTTGAGCGAAATCCTCAAACTTAGGTCAAAAAAGCCATTTAAGCCTTTTCACAGTGAGATCTATGCGATATGGCCGAGAAATGTAATTTTGATGTTCACTCCCAAACCGCTGCGCAGAAGTCAACCAAACTTCACCCAATAGTGTATTGTATCACAATCTAGTAGTTACATTTGAAAATTTTGTTCTAGGAAATTTTGTTTGAGCGCAATCATCAAACTTAATTAAAAAAGTCATTTAAGCCTTTTCACAGTGAGATCTATGCGATATGGCCGAGAAATGTAATTTTGATGTTAACTCCAAAACCGCTGCGCAGAAGTCAACCAAACTTCACCCATTAGTGTATTTTATCACAATCTAGTAGTTACATGTGGAAATTTGGTTCTAGGACATTTGATTTGAGCGCAATCCTCAAACTTAGGTAAAAAAAGCCATTTAAGCCTTTTCACAGTGAGATCTATGCGATATGGCCGAGAAATGTAATTTTGATGTTAACTCCCAAACCGCTGCGCAGAAGTCAACCAAACTTCACCCAATAGTGTATTGTATCACATTCTAGTAGTTACATTTGAAAATTTCGTTCTAGGACATTTGGTTTGAGCGCAATCCTCAAACTTAGGTCAAAAAAGCCATTTAAGCCTTTTCACAGTGAGATCTATGCGATATGGCCGAGAAATGTAATTTTGATGTTAACTCCCAAACCGCTGCGCAGAAGTCAACCAAACTTCACACAATAGTGTATTGTATCACAATCTAGTAGTTACATTTGAAAATTTTGTTCTAGGACATTTTGTTTGAACGCAATCATCAAACTTAATTAAAAAAGTCATTTAAGCCTTTTCACAGTGAGATCTATGCGATATGGCCGAGAAATGTAATTTTGATGTTAACTCCCAAACCGCTGCGCAGAAGTCAACCAAACTTCACCCAATAGTGTATTGTATCACAATCTAGTAGTTACATTTGAAAATTTTGTTCTAGGACATTTTGTTTGAGCGCAATCCTCAAACTTAGGTCAAAAAACCATTTAAGCCTTTTCACAGTGAGATCTATGCGATATGGCCGAGAAATGTAATTTTGATGTTAACTCCCAAACCGCTGCGCAGAAGTCAACCAAACTTCACCCATTAGTGTATTGTATCACAATCTAGTAGTTACATGTGGAAATTTGGTTATAGGACATTTGATTTGAGCGCAATCCTCAAACTTAGGTCAAAAAAGCCATTTAAGCCTTTTCACAGTGAGATCTATGCGATATGGCCGAGAAAATGTAATTTTGATGTTAACTCCCAAACCGCTGCGCAGAAGTCAACCAAACTTCACCCAATAGTGTATTGTATCACATTCTAGTAGTTACATTTTAAAATTTCGTTCAAGGACATTTGGTTTGAGCGCAATTATTAAACTTAGGTCAAAAAAGCCATTTAAGCCTTTTCACAGTGAGATCTATGCGATATGGCCGAGAAATGTAATTTTGATGTTAACTCCCAAACCGCTGCGCAGAAGTAAACCAAACTTCACCCATTAG
This sequence comes from Corythoichthys intestinalis, assembly GCF_030265065.1. Taxonomy (NCBI): domain Eukaryota; kingdom Metazoa; phylum Chordata; class Actinopteri; order Syngnathiformes; family Syngnathidae; genus Corythoichthys; species Corythoichthys intestinalis. The sequence continues at coordinate 3,269,542 of NC_080404.1, forward strand.
TGTATTGTATCACAATCTAGTAGTTACATGTGGAAATTTGGTTCTAGGACATTTGATTTGAGCGCAATCCTCAAACTTAGGTCAAAAAAGCCATTTAAGCCTTTTCACAGTGAGATCTATGCGATATGGCCGAGAAATGTAATTTTGATGTTAACTCCCAAACCGCTGCGCAGAAGTCAACCAAACTTCACCCAATAGTGTATTGTATCACCTTCTAGTAGTTACATTTGAAAATTTCGTTCTAGGACATTTGTTTTAAGCGCAATTATTAAACTTAGGTCAAAAAAGCCATTTAAGCCTTTTCACAGTGAGATCTATGCGATATGGCCGAGAAATGTAATTTTGATGTTAACTCCAAGACCGCTGCGCAGAAGTAAACCAACCTTCACCCATTAGTGTATTGTATCACAATCTAGTAGTTACATGTGAAAATTTGGTTCTAGGACATTTGATTTTAGCGCAATCCTCAAACTTAGGTCAAAAAAGCCATTTAAGCCTTTTCACAGTGAGATCTATGCGATATGGCCGAGAAATGTAATTTTGATGTTAACTCCCAAACCGCTGCGCAGAAGTCAACCAAACTTCACCCAATAGTGTATTGTATCACAATCTAGTAGTTACATTTGAAAATTTTGTTCTAGGAAATTTTGTTTGAGCGCAATCATCAAACTTAATTAAAAAAGTCATTTAAGCCTTTTCACAGTGAGATCTATGCGATATGGCCGAGAAATGTAATTTTGATGTTAACTCCCAAACCGCTGCGCAGAAGTCAACCAAACTTCACCCAATAGTGTATTGTATCACAATCTAGTAGTTACATTTGAAAATTTTGTTCTAGGACATTTTGTTTGAACGCAATCATCAAACTTAATTAAAAAAGTCATTTAAGCCTTTTCACAGTGAGATCTATGCGATATGGCCGAGAAATGTAATTTTGATGTTAACTCCCAAACCGCTGCGCAGAAGTCAACCAAACTTCACCCAATAGTGTATTGTATCACAATCTAGTAGTTACATTTGAAAATTTTGTTTTAGGAAATTTTGTTTGAGCGCAATCATCAAACTTAATTAAAAAAGTCATTTAAGCCTTTTCACAGTGAGATATATGCGATATGGCCGAGAAATGTAATTTTGATGTTCACTCCCAAACCGCTGCGCAGAAGACAACCAAACTTCACCCATTAGTGTATTGTATCACAATCTAGTAGTTACATGTGGAAATTTGGTTATAGGACATTTGATTTGAGCGCAATCCTCAAACTTAGGTCAAAAAAGCCATTTAAGCCTTTTCACAGTGAGATCTATGCGATATGGCCGAGAAATGTAATTTTGATGTTAACTCCCAAACCGCTGCGCAGAAGTCAACCAAACTTCACCCATTAGTGTATTGTATCACAATCTAGTAGTTACATTTGAAAATTTCGTTCTAGGACATTTGGTTTGAACGCAATCTTTAAACTTAGGTCAAAAAAGCCATTTAAGCCTTTTCACAGTGAGATCTATGCGATATGGCCGAGAAATGTAATTTTGATGTTAACTCCCAAACCGCTGCGCAGAAGTCAACCAAACTTCACCCAATAGTGTATTGTATCACAATCTAGTAGTTACATTTGAAAATTTTGTTCTAGGACATTTTGTTTGAACGCAATCATCAAACTTAATTAAAAAAGTCATTTAAGCCTTTTCACAGTGAGATCTATGCGATATGGCCGAGAAATGTAATTTTGATGTTAACTCCCAAACCGCTGCGCAGAAGTCAACCAAACTTCACCCAATAGTGTATTGTATCACAATCTAGTAGTTACATTTGAAAATTTTGTTCTAGGAAATTTTGTTTGAGCGCAATCATCAAACTTAATTAAAAAAGTCATTTAAGCCTTTTCACAGTGAGATCTATGCGATATGGCCGAGAAATGTAATTTTGATGTTAACTCCCAAACCGCTGCGCAGAAGTCAACCAAACTTCACCCATTAGTGTATTTTATCACAATCTAGTAGTTACATGTGGAAATTTGGTTATAGGACATTTGATTTGAGCGCAATCCTCAAACTTAGGTCAAAAAAGCCATTTAAGTCTTTTCACAGTGAGATCTATGCGATATGGCCGAGAAATGTAATTTTGATGTTAACTCCCAAACCGCTGCGCAGAAGTCAACCAAACTTCACCCATTAGTGTATTGTATCACAATCTAGTAGTTACATTTGAAAATTTCGTTCTAGGACATTTGGTTTGAGCGCAATCTTTAAACTTAGGTCAAAAAAGCCATTTAAGCCTTTTCACAGTGAGATCTATGCGATATGGCCGAGAAATGTAATTTTGATGTTAACTCCCAAACCGCTGCGCAGAAGTCAACCAAACTTCACCCAATAGTGTATTGTATCACAATCTAGTAGTTACATTTGAAAATTTTGTTCTAGGACATTTTGTTTGAACGCAATCATCAAACTTAATTAAAAAAGTCATTTAAGCCTTTTCACAGTGAGATCTATGCGATATGGCCGAGAAATGTAATTTTGATGTTAACTCCCAAACCGCTGCGCAGAAGTCAACCAAACTTCACCCAATAGTGTATTGTATCACAATCTAGTAGTTACATTTGAAAATTTTGTTCTAGGAAATTTTGTTTGAGCGCAATCATCAAACTTAATTAAAAAAGTCATTTAACCCTTTTCACAGTGAGATCTATGCGATATGGCCGAGAAATGTAATTTTGATGTTAACTCCCAAACCGCTGCGCAGAAGTCAACCAAACTTCACCCATTAGTGTATTTTATCACAATCTAGTAGTTACATGTGGAAATTTGGTTCTAGGACATTTGATTTGAGCGCAATCCTCAAACTTAGGTCAAAAAAGCCATTTAAGCCTTTTCACAGTGAGATCTATGCGATATGGCCGAGAAATGTAATTTTGATGTTAACTCCCAAACCGCTGCGCAGAAGTCAACCAAACTTCACCCATTAGTGTATTGTATCACAATCTAGTAGTTACATTTAAAAATTTTGTTCTAGGACATTTGATTTGAGCGCAATCCTCAAACTTAGGTCAAAAAAGCCATTTAAGCCTTTTCACAGTGAGATCTATGCGATATGGCCGAGAAATGTAATTTTGATGTTAACTCCCAAACCGCTGCGCAGAAGTCAACCAAACTTCACCCAATAGTGTATTGTATCACAATCTAGTAGTTACATTTGAAAATTTTGTTCTAGGACATGTTGTTTGAATGCAATCATCAAACTTAATTAAAAAAGTCATTTAAGCCTTTTCACAGTGAGATCTATGCGATATGGCCGAGAAATGTAATTTTGATGTTAACTCCCAAACCGCTGCGCAGAAGTCAACCAAACTTCACCCATTAGTGTATTTTATCACAATCTAGTAGTTACATGTGGAAATTTGGTTCTAGGACATTTGATTTGAGCGCAATCCTCAAACTTAGGTCAAAAAAGCCATTTAAGCCTTTTCACAGTGAGATCTATGCGATATGGCCGAGAAATGTAATTTTGGATGTTAACTCCCAAACCGCTGCGCAGAAGTCAACCAAACTTCACCCAATAGTGTATTGTATCACAATCTAGTAGTTACATTTGAAAATTTTGTTCTAGGACATTTTGTTTGAACGCAATCATCAAACTTAATTAAAAAAGTCATTTAAGCCTTTTCACAGTGAGATCTATGCGATATGGCCGAGAAATGTAATTTTGATGATAACTCCCAAACCGCTGCGCAGAAGTCAACCAAACTTCACCCAATAGTGTATTGTATCACAATCTAGTAGTTACATTTGAAAATTTTGTTCTAGGACATTTTGTTTGAACGCAATCATCAAACTTAATTAAAAAAGTCATTTAAGCCTTTTCACAGTGAGATCTATGCGATATGGCCGAGAAATGTAATTTTGATGTTAACTCCCAAACCGCTGCGCAGAAGTCAACCAAACTTCACCCAATAGTGTATTGTATCACAATCTAGTAGTTACATTTGAAAATTTTGTTCTAGGACATTTTGTTTGAGCGCAATCCTCAAACTTAGGTCAAAAAAGCCATTAAAGCCTTTTCACAGTGAGATCTATGCGATATGGCCGAGAAATGTAATTTTGATGTTAACTCCCAAACCGCTGCGCAGAAGTCAACCAAACTTCACCCAATAGTGTATTCTATCACAATCTAGTAGTTACATTTGAAAATTTTGTTCTAGGACATTTTGTTTGAACGCAATCATCAAACTTAATTAAAAAAGTCATTTAAGCCTTTTCACAGTGAGATCTATGCGATATGGCCGAGAAATGTAATTTTGATGTTAACTCCCAAACCGCTGCGCAGAAGTCAACCAAACTTCACCCAATAGTGTATTGTATCACAATCTAGTAGTTACATTTGAAAATTTTGTTCTAGGAAATTTTGTTTGAGCGCAATCATCAAACTTAATTAAAAAAGTCATTTAAGCCTTTTCACAGTGAGATCTATGCGATATGGCCGAGAAATGTAATTTTGATGTTAACTCCCAAACCGCTGCGCAGAAGTCAACCAAACTTCACCCATTAGTGTATTTTATCACAATCTAGTAGTTACATGTGGAAATTTGGTTCTAGGACATTTGATTTGAGCGCAATCCTCAAACTTAGGTCAAAAAAGCCATTTAAGCCTTTTCACAGTGAGATCTATGCGATATGGCCGAGAAATGTAATTTTGATGTTAACTCCCAAACCGCTGCGCAGAAGTCAACCAAACTTCACCCAATAGTGTATTGTATCACAATCTAGTAGTTACATTTAAAAATTTTGTTCTAGGACATTTTGTTTGAACGCAATCATCAAACTTAATTAAAAAAGTCATTTAAGCCTTTTCACAGTGAGATCTATGCGATATGGCCGAGAAATGTAATTTTGATGTTAACTCCCAAACCGCTGCGCAGAAGTCAACCAAACTTCACCCATTAGTGTATTGTATCACAATCTAGTAGTTACATGTGGAAATTTGGTTATAGGACATTTGATTTGAGCGCAATTCTCAAACTTAGGTCAAAAAAGCCATTTAAGCCTTTTCACAGTGAGATCTATGCGATATGGCCGAGAAATGTAATATTGATGTTAACTCCCAAACCGCTGCGCAGAAGTCAACCAAACTTCACCCAATAGTGTATTGTATCACAATCTAGTAGTTACATTTGAAAATTTTGTTCTAGGAAATTTTGTTTGAGCGCAATCATCAAACTTAATTAAAAAAGTCATTTAAGCCTTTTCACAGTGAGATCTATGCGATATGGCCGAGAAATGTAATTTTGATGTTAACTCCCAAACCGCTGCGCAGAAGTAAACCAAACTTCACCCATTAGTGTATTTTATCACAATCTAGTAGTTACATGTGGAAATTTGGTTCTAGGACATTTGATTTGAGCGAAATCCTCAAACTTAGGTCAAAAAAGCCATTTAAGCCTTTTCACAGTGAGATCTATGCGATATGGCCGAGAAATGTAATTTTGATGTTCACTCCCAAACCGCTGCGCAGAAGTCAACCAAACTTCACCCAATAGTGTATTGTATCACAATCTAGTAGTTACATTTGAAAATTTTGTTCTAGGAAATTTTGTTTGAGCGCAATCATCAAACTTAATTAAAAAAGTCATTTAAGCCTTTTCACAGTGAGATCTATGCGATATGGCCGAGAAATGTAATTTTGATGTTAACTCCAAAACCGCTGCGCAGAAGTCAACCAAACTTCACCCATTAGTGTATTTTATCACAATCTAGTAGTTACATGTGGAAATTTGGTTCTAGGACATTTGATTTGAGCGCAATCCTCAAACTTAATTAAAAAAGTCATTTAAGCCTTTTCACAGTGAGATCTATGCGATATGGCCGAGAAATGTAATTTTGATGTTAACTCCCAAACCGCTGCGCAGAAGTCAACCAAACTTCACCCATTAGTGTATTGTATCACAATCTAGTAGTTACATGTAGAAATTTGGTTATAGGACATTTGATTTGAGCGCAATTCTCAAACTTAGGTCAAAAAAGCCATTTAAGCCTTTTCACAGTGAGATCTATGCGATATGGCCGAGAAATGTAATATTGATGTTAACTCCCAAACCGCTGCGCAGAAGTCAACCAAACTTCACCCAATAGTGTATTGTATCACAATCTAGTAGTTACATTTGAAAATTTTGTTCTAGGAAATTTTGTTTGAGCGCAATCATCAAACTTAATTAAAAAAGTCATTTAAGCCTTTTCACAGTGAGATCTATGCGATATGGCCGAGAAATGTAATTTTGATGTTAACTCCCAAACCGCTGCGCAGAAGTAAACCAAACTTCACCCATTAGTGTATTTTATCACAATCTAGTAGTTACATGTGGAAATTTGGTTCTAGGACATTTGATTTGAGCGAAATCCTCAAACTTAGGTCAAAAAAGCCATTTAAGCCTTTTCACAGTGAGATCTATGCGATATGGCCGAGAAATGTAATTTTGATGTTCACTCCCAAACCGCTGCGCAGAAGTCAACCAAACTTCACCCAATAGTGTATTGTATCACAATCTAGTAGTTACATTTGAAAATTTTGTTCTAGGAAATTTTGTTTGAGCGCAATCATCAAACTTAATTAAAAAAGTCATTTAAGCCTTTTCACAGTGAGATCTATGCGATATGGCCGAGAAATGTAATTTTGATGTTAACTCCAAAACCGCTGCGCAGAAGTCAACCAAACTTCACCCATTAGTGTATTTTATCACAATCTAGTAGTTACATGTGGAAATTTGGTTCTAGGACATTTGATTTGAGCGCAATCCTCAAACTTAGGTAAAAAAAGCCATTTAAGCCTTTTCACAGTGAGATCTATGCGATATGGCCGAGAAATGTAATTTTGATGTTAACTCCCAAACCGCTGCGCAGAAGTCAACCAAACTTCACCCAATAGTGTATTGTATCACATTCTAGTAGTTACATTTGAAAATTTCGTTCTAGGACATTTGGTTTGAGCGCAATCCTCAAACTTAGGTCAAAAAAGCCATTTAAGCCTTTTCACAGTGAGATCTATGCGATATGGCCGAGAAATGTAATTTTGATGATAACTCCCAAACCGCTGCGCAGAAGTCAACCAAACTTCACCCAATAGTGTATTGTATCACAATCTAGTAGTTACATTTGAAAATTTTGTTCTAGGACATTTTGTTTGAACGCAATCATCAAACTTAATTAAAAAAGTCATTTAAGCCTTTTCACAGTGAGATCTATGCGATATGGCCGAGAAATGTAATTTTGATGTTAACTCCCAAACCGCTGCGCAGAAGTCAACCAAACTTCACCCAATAGTGTATTGTATCACAATCTAGTAGTTACATTTGAAAATTTTGTTCTAGGACATTTTGTTTGAGCGCAATCCTCAAACTTAGGTCAAAAAAGCCATTAAAGCCTTTTCACAGTGAGATCTATGCGATATGGCCGAGAAATGTAATTTTGATGTTAATTCCCAAACCGCTGCGCAGAAGTCAACCAAACTTCACCCAATAGTGTATTCTATCACAATCTAGTAGTTACATTTGAAAATTTTGTTCTAGGACATTTTGTTTGAACGCAATCATCAAACTTAATTAAAAAAGTCATTTAAGCCTTTTCACAGTGAGATCTATGCGATATGGCCGAGAAATGTAATTTTGATGTTAACTCCCAAACCGCTGCGCAGAAGTCAACCAAACTTCACCCAATAGTGTATTGTATCACAATCTAGTAGTTACATTTGAAAATTTTGTTCTAGGACATTTTGTTTGAGCGCAATCATCAAACTTAATTAAAAAAGTCATTTAAGCCTTTTCACAGTGAGATCTATGCGATATGGCCGAGAAATGTAATTTTGATGTTAAATCCCAAACCGCTGCGCAGAAGTCAACCAAACTTCACCCATTAGTGTATTTTATCACAATCTAGTAGTTACATGTGGAAATTTGGTTCTAGGACATTTGATTTGAGCGCAATCCTCAAACTTAGGTCAAAAAAGCCATTTAAGCCTTTTCACAGTGAGATCTATGCGATATGGCCGAGAAATGTAATTTTGATGTTAACTCCCAAACCGCTGCGCAGAAGTCAACCAAACTTCACCCAATAGTGTATTGTATCACAATCTAGTAGTTACATTTAAAAATTTTGTTCTAGGACATTTTGTTTGAACGCAATCATCAAACTTAATTAAAAAAGTCATTTAAGCCTTTTCACAGTGAGATCTATGCGATATGGCCGAGAAATGTAATTTTGATGTTAACTCCCAAACCGCTGCGCAGAAGTCAACCAAACTTCACCCATTAGTGTATTGTATCACAATCTAGTAGTTACATGTGGAAATTTGGTTATAGGACATTTGATTTGAGCGCAATTCTCAAACTTAGGTCAAAAAAGCCATTTAAGCCTTTTCACAGTGAGATCTATGCGATATGGCCGAGAAATGTAATATTGATGTTAACTCCCAAACCGCTGCGCAGAAGTCAACCAAACTTCACCCAATAGTGTATTGTATCACAATCTAGTAGTTACATTTGAAAATTTTGTTCTAGGAAATTTTGTTTGAGCGCAATCATCAAACTTAATTAAAAAAGTCATTTAAGCCTTTTCACAGTGAGATCTATGCGATATGGCCGAGAAATGTAATTTTGATGTTAACTCCCAAACCGCTGCGCAGAAGTCAACCAAACTTCACCCATTAGTGTATTTTATCACAATCTAGTAGTTACATGTGGAAATTTGGTTCTAGGACATTTGATTTGAGCGCAATCCTCAAACTTAGGTCAAAAAAGCCATTTAAGCCTTTTCACAGTAAGATCTATGCGATATGGCCGAGAAATGTAATTTTGATGTTAACTCCCAAACCGCTGCGCAGAAGTCAACCAAACTTCACCCAATAGTGTATTGTATCACAATCTAGTAGTTACATTTGAAAATTTTGTTCTAGGACATTTTGTTTGAACGCAATCATCAAACTTAATTAAAAAAGTCATTTAAGCCTTTTCACAGTGAGATCTATGCGATATGGCCGAGAAATGTAATATTGATGTTAACTCCCAAACCGCTGCGCAGAAGTCAACCAAACTTCACCCAATAGTGTATTGTATCACAATCTAGTAGTTACATTTGAAAATTTTGTTCTAGGAAATTTTGTTTGAGCGCAATCATCAAACTTAATTAAAAAAGTCATTTAAGCCTTTTCACAGTGAGATCTATGCGATATGGCCGAGAAATGTAATTTTGATGTTAACTCCCAAACCGCTGCGCAGAAGTAAACCAAACTTCACCCATTAGTGTATTTTATCACAATCTAGTAGTTACATGTGGAAATTTGGTTCTAGGACATTTGATTTGAGCGAAATCCTCAAACTTAGGTCAAAAAAGCCATTTAAGCCTTTTCACAGTGAGATCTATGCGATATGGCCGAGAAATGTAATTTTGATGTTCACTCCCAAACCGCTGCGCAGAAGTCAACCAAACTTCACCCAATAGTGTATTGTATCACAATCTAGTAGTTACATTTGAAAATTTTGTTCTAGGAAATTTTGTTTGAGCGCAATCATCAAACTTAATTAAAAAAGTCATTTAAGCCTTTTCACAGTGAGATCTATGCGATATGGCCGAGAAATGTAATTTTGATGTTAACTCCAAAACCGCTGCGCAGAAGTCAACCAAACTTCACCCATTAGTGTATTTTATCACAATCTAGTAGTTACATGTGGAAATTTGGTTCTAGGACATTTGATTTGAGCGCAATCCTCAAACTTAATTAAAAAAGTCATTTAAGCCTTTTCACAGTGAGATCTATGCGATATGGCCGAGAAATGTAATTTTGATGTTAACTCCCAAACCGCTGCGCAGAAGTCAACCAAACTTCACCCAATAGTGTATTGTATCACAATCTAGTAGTTACATTTGAAAATTTTGTTCTAGGAAATTTTGTTTGAGCGCAATCATCAAACTTAATTAAAAAAGTCATTTAAGCCTTTTCACAGTGAGATCTATGCGATATGGCCGAGAAATGTAATTTTGATGTTAACTCCCAAACCGCTGCGCAGAAGTCAACCAAACTTCACCCATTAGTGTATTTTATCACAATCTAGTAGTTACATGTGGAAATTTGGTTCTAGGACATTTGATTTGAGCGCAATCCTCAAACTTAGGTCAAAAAAGCCATTTAAGCCTTTTCACAGTGAGATCTATGCGATATGGCCGAGAAATGTAATTTTGATGTTAACTCCCAAACCGCTGCGCAGAAGTCAACCAAACTTCACCCAATAGTGTATTGTATCACAATCTAGTAGTTACATTTAAAAATTTTGTTCTAGGACATTTTGTTTGAACGCAATCATCAAACTTAATTAAAAAAGTCATTTAAGCCTTTTCACAGTGAGATCTATGCGATATGGCCGAGAAATGTAATTTTGATGTTAACTCCCAAACCGCTGCGCAGAAGTCAACCAAACTTCACCCATTAGTGTATTGTATCACAATCTAGTAGTTACATGTGGAAATTTGGTTATAGGACATTTGATTTGAGCGCAATTCTCAAACTTAGGTCAAAAAAGCCATTTAAGCCTTTTCACAGTGAGATCTATGCGATATGGCCGAGAAATGTAATATTGATGTTAACTCCCAAACCGCTACGCAGAAGTCAACCAAACTTCACCCAATAGTGTATTGTATCACAATCTAGTAGTTACATTTGAAAATTTTGTTCTAGGAAATTTTGTTTGAGCGCAATCATCAAACTTAATTAAAAAAGTCATTTAAGCCTTTTCACAGTGAGATCTATGCGATATGGCCGAGAAATGTAATTTTGATGTTAACTCCCAAACCGCTGCGCAGAAGTAAACCAAACTTCACCCATTAGTGTATTTTATCACAATCTAGTAGTTACATGTGGAAATTTGGTTCTAGGACATTTGATTTGAGCGAAATCCTCAAACTTAGGTCAAAAAAGCCATTTAAGCCTTTTCACAGTGAGATCTATGCGATATGGCCGAGAAATGTAATTTTGATGTTAACTCCCAAACCGCTGCGCAGAAGTAAACCAAACTTCACCCATTAGTGTATTTTATCACAATCTAGTAGTTACATGTGGAAATTTGGTTCTAGGACATTTGATTTGAGCGAAATCCTCAAACTTAGGTCAAAAAAGCCATTTAAGCCTTTTCACAGTGAGATCTATGCGATATGGCCGAGAAATGTAATTTTGATGTTCACTCCCAAACCGCTGCGCAGAAGTCAACCAAACTTCACCCAATAGTGTATTGTATCACAATCTAGTAGTTACATTTGAAAATTTTGTTCTAGGAAATTTTGTTTGAGCGCAATCATCAAACTTAATTAAAAAAGTCATTTAAGCCTTTTCACAGTGAGATCTATGCGATATGGCCGAGAAATGTAATTTTGATGTTAACTCCAAAACCGCTGCGCAGAAGTCAACCAAACTTCACCCATTAGTGTATTTTATCACAATCTAGTAGTTACATGTGGAAATTTGGTTCTAGGACATTTGATTTGAGCGCAATCCTAAAAATTAGGTAAAAAAAGCCATTTAAGCCTTTTCACAGTGAGATCTATGCGATATGGCCGAGAAATGTAATTTTGATGTTAACTCCCAAACCGCTGCGCAGAAGTCAACCAAACTTCACCCAATAGTGTATTGTATCACATTCTAGTAGTTACATTTGAAAATTTCGTTCTAGGACATTTGGTTTGAGCGCAATCCTCAAACTTAGGTCAAAAAAGCCATTTAAGCCTTTTCACAGTGAGATCTATGCGATATGGCCGAGAAATGTAATTTTGATGTTAACTCCCAAACCGCTGCGCAGAAGTCAACCAAACTTCACACAATAGTGTATTGTATCACAATCTAGTAGTTACATTTGAAAATTTTGTTCTAGGACATTTTGTTTGAACGCAATCATCAAACTTAATTAAAAAAGTCATTTAAGCCTTTTCACAGTGAGATCTATGCGATATGGCCGAGAAATGTAATTTTGATGTTAACTCCCAAACCGCTGCGCAGAAGTCAACCAAACTTCACCCAATAGTGTATTGTATCACAATCTAGTAGTTACATTTGAAAATTTTGTTCTAGGACATTTTGTTTGAGCGCAATCCTCAAACTTAGGTCAAAAAAGCCATTTAAGCCTTTTCACAGTGAGATCTATGCGATATGGCCGAGAAATGTAATTTTGATGTTAACTCCCAAACCGCTGCGCAGAAGTCAACCAAACTTCACCCATTAGTGTATTGTATCACAATCTAGTAGTTACATGTGGAAATTTGGTTATAGGACATTTGATTTGAGCGCAATCCTCAAACTTAGGTCAAAAAAGCCATTTAAGCCTTTTCACAGTGAGATCTATGCGATATGGCCGAGAAAATGTAATTTTGATGTTAACTCCCAAACCGCTGCGCAGAAGTCAACCAAACTTCACCCAATAGTGTATTGTATCACAATCTAGTAGTTACATTTTAAAATTTCGTTCAAGGACATTTGGTTTGAGCGCAATTATTAAACTTAGGTCAAAAAAGCCATTTAAGCCTTTTCACAGTGAGCTCTATGCGATATGGCCGAGAAATGTAATTTTGATGTTAACTCCCAAACCGCTGCGCAGAAGTAAACCAAACTTCACCCATTAGTGTATTGTATCACAATCTAGTAGTTACATGTGGAAATTTGGTTCTAGGACATTTGATTTGAGCGCAATCCTCAAACTTAGGTCAAAAAAGCCATTTAAGCCTTTTCACAGTGAGATCTATGCGATATGGCCGAGAAATGTAATTTTGATGTTAACTCCCAAACCGCTGCGCAGAAGTCAACCAAACTTCACCCAATAGTGTATTGTATCACATTCTAGTAGTTACATTTGAAAATTTCGTTCTAGGACATTTGGTTTGAGCGCAATTATTAAACTTAGGTCAAAAAAGCCATTTAAGCCTTTTCACAGTGAGATCTATGCGATATGGCCGAGAAATGTAATTTTGATGTTAACTCCCAAACCGCTGCGCAGAAGTAAACCAACCTTCACCCATTAGTGTATTGTATCACAATCTAGTAGTTACATGTGGAAATTTGGTTCTAGGACATTTGATTTTAGCGCAATCCTCAAACTTAGGTCAAAAAAGCCATTTAAGCCTTTTCACAGTGAGATCTATGCGATATGGCCGAGAAATGTAATTTTGATGTTAACTCCCAAACCGCTGCGCAGAAGTCAACCAAACTTCACCCAATAGTGTATTGTATCACAATCTAGTAGTTACATTTGAAAATTTTGTTCTAGGAAATTTTGTTTGAGCGCAATCATCAAACTTAATTAAAAAAGTCATTTAAGCCTTTTCACAGTGAGATCTATGCGATATGGCCGAGAAATGTAATTTTGATGTTAACTCCCAAACCGCTGCGCAGAAGTCAACCAAACTTCACCCAATAGTGTATTGTATCACAATCTAGTAGTTACATTTGAAAATTTTGTTCTAGGACATTTTGTTTGAACGCAATCATCAAACTTAATTAAAAAAGTCATTTAAGCCTTTTCACAGTGAGATCTATGCGATATGGCCGAGAAATGTAATTTTGATGTTAACTCCCAAACCGCTGCGCAGAAGTCAACCAAACTTCACCCAATAGTGTATTGTATCACAATCTAGTAGTTACATTTGAAAATTTTGTTTTAGGAAATTTTGTTTGAGCGCAATCATCAAACTTAATTAAAAAAGTCATTTAAGCCTTTTCACAGTGAGATATATGCGATATGGCCGAGAAATGTAATTTTGATGTTCACTCCCAAACCGCTGCGCAGAAGACAACCAAACTTCACCCATTAGTGTATTGTATCACAATCTAGTAGTTACATGTGGAAATTTGGTTATAGGACATTTGATTTGAGCGCAATCCTCAAACTTAGGTCAAAAAAGCCATTTAAGCCTTTTCACAGTGAGATCTATGCGATATGGCCGAGAAATGTAATTTTGATGTTAACTCCCAAACCGCTGCGCAGAAGTCAACCAAACTTCACCCATTAGTGTATTGTATCACAATCTAGTAGTTACATTTGAAAATTTCGTTCTAGGACATTTGGTTTGAACGCAATCTTTAAACTTAGGTCAAAAAAGCCATTTAAGCCTTTTCACAGTGAGATCTATGCGATATGGCCGAGAAATGTAATTTTGATGTTAACTCCCAAACCGCTGCGCAGAAGTCAACCAAACTTCACCCAATAGTGTATTGTATCACAATCTAGTAGTTACATTTGAAAATTTTGTTCTAGGACATTTTGTTTGAACGCAATCATCAAACTTAATTAAAAAAGTCATTTAAGCCTTTTCACAGTGAGATCTATGCGATATGGCCGAGAAATGTAATTTTGATGTTAACTCCCAAACCGCTGCGCAGAAGTCAACCAAACTTCACCCAATAGTGTATTGTATCACAATCTAGTAGTTACATTTGAAAATTTTGTTCTAGGAAATTTTGTTTGAGCGCAATCATCAAACTTAATTAAAAAAGTCATTTAAGCCTCTTCACAGTGAGATCTATGCGATATGGCCGAGAAATGTAATTTTGATGTTAACTCCCAAACCGCTGCGCAGAAGTCAACCAAACTTCACCCATTAGTGTATTTTATCACAATCTAGTAGTTACATGTGGAAATTTGGTTATAAGACATTTGATTTGAGCGCAATCCTCAAACTTAGGTCAAAAAAGCCATTTAAGTCTTTTCACAGTGAGATCTATGCGATATGGCCGAGAAATGTAATTTTGATGTTAACTCCCAAACCGCTGCGCAGAAGTCAACCAAACTTCACCCATTAGTGTATTGTATCACAATCTAGTAGTTACATTTGAAAATTTCGTTCTAGGACATTTGGTTTGAGCGCAATCTTTAAACTTAGGTCAAAAAAGCCATTTAAGCCTTTTCACAGTGAGATCTATGCGATATGGCCGAGAAATGTAATTTTGATGTTAACTCCCAAACCGCTGCGCAGAAGTCAACCAAACTTCACCCAATAGTGTATTGTATCACAATCTAGTAGTTACATTTGAAAATTTTGTTCTAGGACATTTTGTTTGAACGCAATCATCAAACTTAATTAAAAAAGTCATTTAAGCCTTTTCACAGTGAGATCTATGCGATATGGCCGAGAAATGTAATTTTGATGTTAACTCCCAAACCGCTGCGCAGAAGTCAACCAAACTTCACCCAATAATGTATTGTATCACAATCTAGTAGTTACATTTGAAAATTTTGTTCTAGGAAATTTTGTTTGAGCGCAATCATCAAACTTAATTAAAAAAGTCATTTAAGCCTTTTCACAGTGAGATCTATGCGATATGGCCGAGAAATGTAATTTTGATGTTAACTCCCAAACCGCTGCGCAGAAGTCAACCAAACTTCACCCAATAGTGTATTGTATCACATTCTAGTAGTTACATTTGAAAATTTCGTTCTAGGACATTTGGTTTGAGCGCAATCCTCAAACTTAGGTCAAAAAAGCCATTTAAGCCTTTTCACAGTGAGATCTATGCGATATGGCCGAGAAATGAAATTTTGATGTTAACTCCCAAACCGCTGCGCAGAAGTCAACCAAACTTCACCCAATAGTGTATTGTATCACAATCTAGTAGTTACATTTAAAAATTTTGTTCTAGGACATTTTGTTTGAACGCAATCATCAAACTTAATTAAAAAAGTCATTTAAGCCTTTTCACAGTGAGATCTATGCGATATGGCCGAGAAATGTAATTTTGATGTTAACTCCCAAACCGCTGCGCAGAAGTCAACCAAACTTCACCCATTAGTGTATTGTATCACAATCTAGTAGTTACATGTGGAAATTTGGTTATAGGACATTTGATTTGAGCGCAATCCTCAAACTTAGGTCAAAAAAGCCATTTAAGCCTTTTCACAGTGAGATCTATGCGATATGGCCGAGAAATGTAATTTTGATGTTAACTCCCAAACCGCTGCGCAGAAGTCAACCAAACTTCACCCATTAGTGTATTTTATCACAATCTAGTAGTTACATGTGGAAATTTGGTTCTAGGACATTTGATTTGAGCGCAATCCTCAAACTTAGGTCAAAAAAGCCATTTAAGCCTTTTCACAGTGAGATCTATGCGATATGGCCGAGAAATGTAATTTTGATGTTAACTCCCAAACCGCTGCGCAGAAGTCAACCAAACTTCACCCAATAGTGTATTGTATCACATTCTAGTAGTTACATTTGAAAATTTCGTTCTAGGACATTTGGTTTGAGCGCAATCCTCAAACTTAGGTCAAAAAAGCCATTTAAGCCTTTTCACAGTGAAATCTAAGCGATATGGCCGAGAAATGTAATTTTGATGTTAACTCCCAAACCGCTGCGCAGAAGTCAACCAAACTTCACCCAATAGTGTATTGTATCACAATCTAGTAGTTATATTTGAAATTTTTGTTCTAGGACATTTTGTTTGAACGCAATCATCAAACTTAATTAAAAAAGTCATTTAAGCCTTTTCACAGTGAGATCTATGCGATATGGCCGAGAAATGTAATTTTGATGTTAACTCCCAAACCGCTGCGCAGAAGTCAACCAAACTTCACCCAATAGTGTATTGTATCACAATCTAGTAGTTACCTTTGAAAATTTTGTTCTAGGACATTTTGTTTGAACGCAATCCTCAAACTTAGGTCAAAAAAGCCATTTAAGCCTTTTCACAGTGAGATCTATGCGATATGGCCGAGAAATGTAATTTTGATGTTAACTCCCAAACCGCTGCGCAGAAGTAAACCAAACTTCACCCATTAGTGTATTGTATCACAATCTAGTAGTTACATGTGGAAATTTGGTTCTAGGACATTTGATTTGAGCGCAATCCTCAAACTTAGGTCAAAAAAGCCATTTAAGCCTTTTCACAGTGAGATCTATGCGATATGGCCGAGAAATGTAATTTTGATGTTAACTCCCAAACCGCTGCGCAGAAGTCAACCAAACTTCACCCAATAGTGTATTGTATCACAATCTAGTAGTTACATTTGAAAATTTTGTTCTAGGACATTTTGTTTGAATGCAATCATCAAACTTAATTAAAAAAGTCATTTAAGCCTTTTCACAGTGAGATCTATGCGATATGGCCGAGAAATGTAATTTTGATGTTAACTCCCAAACCGCTGCGCAGAAGTCAACCAAACTTCACCCATTAGTGTATTTTATCACAATCTAGTAGTTACATGTGGAAATTTGGTTCTAGGACATTTGATTTGAGCGCAATCCTCAAACGTAGGTCAAAAAAGCCATTTAAGCCTTTTCACAGTGAGATCTATGCGATATGGCCGAGAAATGTAATTTTGATGTTAACTCCCAAACCGCTGCGCAGAAGTCAACCAAACTTCACCCAATAGTGTATTGTATCACAATCTAGTAGTTACATTTGAAAATTTTGTTCTAGGACATTTTGTTTGAACGCAATCATCAAACTTAATTAAAAAAGTCATTTAAGCCTTTTCACAGTGAGATCTTTGCGATATGGCCGAGAAATGTAATTTTGATGTTAACTCCCAAACCGCTGCGCAGAAGTCAACCAAACTTCACCCAATAGTGTATTGTATCACAATCTAGTAGTTACATTTGAAAATTTTGTTCTAGGAAATTTTGTTTGAGCGCAATCATCAAACTTAATTAAAAAAGTCATTTAAGCCTTTTCACAGTGAGATCTATGCGATATGGCCGAGAAATGTAATTTTGATGTTAACTCCCAAACCGCTGCGCAGAAGTCAACCAAACTTCACCCATTAGTGTATTTTATCACAATCTAGTAGTTACATGTGGAAATTTGGTTCTAGGACATTTGATTTGAGCGCAATCCTCAAACTTAGGTCAAAAAAGCCATTTAAGCCTTTTCACAGTGAGATCTATGCGATATGGCCGAGAAATGTAATTTTGATGTTAACTCCCAAACCGCTGCGCAGAAGTCAACCAAACTTCACCCAATAGTGTATTGTATCACAATCTAGTAGTTACATTTAAAAATTTTGTTCTAGGACATTTTGTTTGAACGCAATCATCAAACTTAATTAAAAAAGTCATTTAAGCCTTTTCACAGTGAGATCTATGCGATATGGCCGAGAAATGTAATTTTGATGTTAACTCCCAAACCGCTGCGCAGAAGTCAACCAAACTTCACCCATTAGTGTATTGTATCACAATCTAGTAGTTACATGTGGAAATTTGGTTATAGGACATTTGATTTGAGCGCAATCCTCAAACTTAGGTCAAAAAAGCCATTTAAGCCTTTTCACAGTGAGATCTATGCGATATGGCCGAGAAATGTAATTTTGATGTTAACTCCCAAACCGCTGCGCAGAAGTCAACCAAACTTCACCCATTAGTGTATTGTATCACAATCTAGTAGTTACATGTGGAAATTTGGTTATAGGACATTTGATTTGAGCGCAATCCTCAAACTTAGGTCAAAAAAGCCATTTAAGCCTTTTCACAGTGAGATCTATGCGATATGGCCGAGAAATGTAATTTTGATGTTAACTCCCAAACCGCTGCGCAGAAGTCAACCAAACTTCACCCAATAGTGTATTGTATCACAATCTAGTAGTTACATTTGAAAATTTTGTTCTAGGACATTTTGTTTGAACGCAATCATCAAACTTAATTAAAAAAGTCATTTAAGCCTTTTCACAGTGAGATCTATGCGATATGGCCGAGAAATGTAATTTTGATGTTAACTCCCAAACCGCTGCGCAGAAGTCAACCAAACTTCACCCAATAGTGTATTGTATCACAATCTAGTAGTTACATTTGAAAATTTTGTTCTAGGAAATTTTGTTTGAGCGCAATCATCAAACTTAATTAAAAAAGTCATTTAAGCCTTTTCACAGTGAGATCTATGCGATATGGCCGAGAAATGTAATTTTGATGTTAACTCCCAAACCGCTGCGCAGAAGTCAACCAAACTTCACCCAATAGTGTATTGTATCACATTCTAGTAGTTACATTTGAAAATTTCGTTCTAGGACATTTGGTTTGAGCGCAATCCTCAAACTTAGGTCAAAAAAGCCATTTAAGCCTTTTCACAGTGAGATCTATGCGATATGGCCGAGAAATGAAATTTTGATGTTAACTCCCAAACCGCTGCGCAGAAGTCAACCAAACTTCACCCAATAGTGTATTGTATCACAATCTAGTAGTTACATTTAAAAATTTTGTTCTAGGACATTTTGTTTGAACGCAATCATCAAACTTAATTAAAAAAGTCATTTAAGCCTTTTCACAGTGAGATCTATGCGATATGGCCGAGAAATGTAATTTTGATGTTAACTCCCAAACCGCTGCGCAGAAGTCAACCAAACTTCACCCATTAGTGTATTGTATCACAATCTAGTAGTTACATGTGGAAATTTGGTTATAGGACATTTGATTTGAGCGCAATCCTCAAACTTAGGTCAAAAAAGCCATTTAAGCCTTTTCACAGTGAGATCTATGCGATATGGCCGAGAAATGTAATTTTGATGTTAACTCCCAAACCGCTGCGCAGAAGTCAACCAAACTTCACCCATTAGTGTATTTTATCACAATCTAGTAGTTACATGTGGAAATTTGGTTCTAGGACATTTGATTTGAGCGCAATCCTCAAACTTAGGTCAAAAAAGCCATTTAAGCCTTTTCACAGTGAGATCTATGCGATATGGCCGAGAAATGTAATTTTGATGTTAACTCCCAAACCGCTGCGCAGAAGTCAACCAAACTTCACCCAATAGTGTATTGTATCACATTCTAGTAGTTACATTTGAAAATTTCGTTCTAGGACATTTGGTTTGAGCGCAATCCTCAAACTTAGGTCAAAAAAGCCATTTAAGCCTTTTCACAGTGAAATCTAAGCGATATGGCCGAGAAATGTAATTTTGATGTTAACTCCCAAACCGCTGCGCAGAAGTCAACCAAACTTCACCCAATAGTGTATTGTATCACAATCTAGTAGTTATATTTGAAATTTTTGTTCTAGGACATTTTGTTTGAACGCAATCATCAAACTTAATTAAAAAAGTCATTTAAGCCTTTTCACAGTGAGATCTATGCGATATGGCCGAGAAATGTAATTTTGATGTTAACTCCCAAACCGCTGCGCAGAAGTCAACCAAACTTCACCCAATAGTGTATTGTATCACAATCTAGTAGTTACCTTTGAAAATTTTGTTCTAGGACATTTTGTTTGAACGCAATCCTCAAACTTAGGTCAAAAAAGCCATTTAAGCCTTTTCACAGTGAGATCTATGCGATATGGCCGAGAAATGTAATTTTGATGTTAACTCCCAAACCGCTGCGCAGAAGTAAACCAAACTTCACCCATTAGTGTATTGTATCACAATCTAGTAGTTACATGTGGAAATTTGGTTCTAGGACATTTGATTTGAGCGCAATCCTCAAACTTAGGTCAAAAAAGCCATTTAAGCCTTTTCACAGTGAGATCTATGCGATATGGCCGAGAAATGTAATTTTGATGTTAACTCCCAAACCGCTGCGCAGAAGTCAACCAAACTTCACCCAATAGTGTATTGTATCACAATCTAGTAGTTACATTTGAAAATTTTGTTCTAGGACATTTTGTTTGAATGCAATCATCAAACTTAATTAAAAAAGTCATTTAAGCCTTTTCACAGTGAGATCTATGCGATATGGCCGAGAAATGTAATTTTGATGTTAACTCCCAAACCGCTGCGCAGAAGTCAACCAAACTTCACCCATTAGTGTATTTTATCACAATCTAGTAGTTACATGTGGAAATTTGGTTCTAGGACATTTGATTTGAGCGCAATCCTCAAACGTAGGTCAAAAAAGCCATTTAAGCCTTTTCACAGTGAGATCTATGCGATATGGCCGAGAAATGTAATTTTGATGTTAACTCCCAAACCGCTGCGCAGAAGTCAACCAAACTTCACCCAATAGTGTATTGTATCACAATCTAGTAGTTACATTTGAAAATTTTGTTCTAGGACATTTTGTTTGAACGCAATCATCAAACTTAATTAAAAAAGTCATTTAAGCCTTTTCACAGTGAGATCTTTGCGATATGGCCGAGAAATGTAATTTTGATGTTAACTCCCAAACCGCTGCGCAGAAGTCAACCAAACTTCACCCAATAGTGTATTGTATCACAATCTAGTAGTTACATTTGAAAATTTTGTTCTAGGAAATTTTGTTTGAGCGCAATCATCAAACTTAATTAAAAAAGTCATTTAAGCCTTTTCACAGTGAGATCTATGCGATATGGCCGAGAAATGTAATTTTGATGTTAACTCCCAAACCGCTGCGCAGAAGTCAACCAAACTTCACCCATTAGTGTATTTTATCACAATCTAGTAGTTACATGTGGAAATTTGGTTCTAGGACATTTGATTTGAGCGCAATCCTCAAACTTAGGTCAAAAAAGCCATTTAAGCCTTTTCACAGTGAGATCTATGCGATATGGCCGAGAAATGTAATTTTGATGTTAACTCCCAAACCGCTGCGCAGAAGTCAACCAAACTTCACCCAATAGTGTATTGTATCACAATCTAGTAGTTACATTTAAAAATTTTGTTCTAGGACATTTTGTTTGAACGCAATCATCAAACTTAATTAAAAAAGTCATTTAAGCCTTTTCACAGTGAGATCTATGCGATATGGCCGAGAAATGTAATTTTGATGTTAACTCCCAAACCGCTGCGCAGAAGTCAACCAAACTTCACCCATTAGTGTATTGTATCACAATCTAGTAGTTACATGTGGAAATTTGGTTATAGGACATTTGATTTGAGCGCAATCCTCAAACTTAGGTCAAAAAAGCCATTTAAGCCTTTTCACAGTGAGATCTATGCGATATGGCCGAGAAATGTAATTTTGATGTTAACTCCCAAACCGCTGCGCAGAAGTCAACCAAACTTCACCCAATAGTGTATTGTATCACAATCTAGTAGTTACATTTGAAAATTTTGTTCTAGGACATTTTGTTTGAACGCAATCATCAAACTTAATTAAAAAAGTCATTTAAGCCTTTTCACAGTGAGATCTATGCGATATGGCCGAGAAATGTAATTTTGATGTTAACTCCCAAACCGCTGCGCAGAAGTCAACCAAACTTCACCCAATAGTGTATTGTATCACAATCTAGTAGTTACATTTGAAAATTTTGTTCTAGGAAATTTTGTTTGAGCGCAATCATCAAACTTAATTAAAAAAGTCATTTAAGCCTTTTCACAGTGAGATCTATGCGATATGGCCGAGAAATGTAATTTTGATGTTAACTCCCAAACCGCTGCGCAGAAGTCAACCAAACTTCACCCATTAGTGTATTTTATCACAATCTAGTAGTTACATGTGGAAATTTGGTTCTAGGACATTTGATTTGAGCGCAATCCTCAAACTTAGGTCAAAAAAGCCATTTAAGCCTTTTCACAGTGAGATCTATGCGATATGGCCGAGAAATGTAATTTTGATGTTAACTCCCAAACCGCTGCGCAGAAGTCAACCAAACTTCACCCAATAGTGTATTGTATCACAATCTAGTAGTTACATTTGAAAATTTTGTTCTAGGAAATTTTGTTTGAGCGCAATCATCAAACTTAATTAAAAAAGTCATTTAAGCCTTTTCACAGTGAGATCTATGCGATATGGCCGAGAAATGTAATTTTGATGTTAACTCCCAAACCGCTGCGCAGAAGTCAACCAAACTTCACCCATTAGTGTATTTTATCACAATCTAGTAGTTACATGTGGAAATTTGGTTCTAGGACATTTGATTTGAGCGCAATCCTCAAACTTAGGTCAAAAAAGCCATTTAAGCCTTTTCACAGTGAGATCTATGCGATATGGCCGAGAAATGTAATTTTGATGTTAACTCCCAAACCGCTGCGCAGAAGTCAACCAAACTTCACCCAATAGTGTATTGTATCACAATCTAGTAGTTACATTTAAAAATTTTGTTCTAGGACATTTTGTTTGAACGCAATCATCAAACTTAATTAAAAAAGTCATTTAAGCCTTTTCACAGTGAGATCTATGCGATATGGCCGAGAAATGTAATTTTGATGTTAACTCCCAAACCGCTGCGCAGAAGTCAACCAAACTTCACCCATTAGTGTATTGTATCACAATCTAGTAGTTACATGTGGAAATTTGGTTATAGGACATTTGATTTGAGCGCAATCCTCAAACTTAGGTCAAAAAAGCCATTTAAGCCTTTTCACAGTGAGATCTATGCGATATGGCCGAGAAATGTAATTTTGATGTTAACTCCCAAACCGCTGCGCAGAAGTCAACCAAACTTCACCCAATAGTGTATTGTATCACAATCTAGTAGTTACATTTGAAAATTTTGTTCTAGGAAATTTTGTTTGAGCGCAATCATCAAACTTAATTAAAAAAGTCATTTAAGCCTTTTCACAGTGAGATCTATGCGATATGGCCGAGAAATGTAATTTTTATGTTAACTCCCATACCGCTGCGCAGAAGTCAACCAAACTTCACCCATTAGTGTATTTTATCACAATCTAGTAGTTACATGTGGAAATTTGGTTCTAGGACATTTGATTTGAGCGCAATCCTCAAACTTAGGTCAAAAAAGCCATTTAAGCCTTTTCACAGTGAGATCTATGCGATATGGCCGAGAAATGTAATTTTGATGTTAACTCCCAAACCGCTGCGCAGAAGTCAACCAAACTTCACCCAATAGTGTATTGTATCACATTCTAGTAGTTACATTTGAAAATTTCGTTCTAGGACATTTGGATTGAGCGCAATCCTCAAACTTAGGTCAAAAAAGCCATTTAAGCCTTTTCACAGTGAGATCTATGCGATATGGCCGAGAAATGTAATTTTGATGTTAACTCCCAAACCGCTGCGCAGAAGTCAACCAAACTTCACCCAATAGTGTATTGTATCACATTCTAGTAGTTACATTTGAAAATTTCGTTCTAGGACATTTGGTTTGAGCGCAATCCTCAAACTTAGGTCAAAAAAGCCATTTAAGCCTTTTCACAGTGAGATCTATGCGATATGGCCAAGAAATGTAATTTTGATGTTAACTCCCAAACCGCTGCGCAGAAGTCAACCAAACTTCACCCAATAGTGTATTGTATCACAATCTAGTAGTTACATTTGAAAATTTTGTTCTAGGACATTTTGTTTGAACGCAATCATCAAACTTAATTAAAAAAGTCATTTAAGCCTTTTCACAGTGAGATCTATGCGATATGGCCGAGAAATGTAATTTTGATGTTAACTCCCAAACCGCTGCGCAGAAGTCAACCAAACTTCACCCAATAGTGTATTGTATCACAATCTAGTAGTTACATTTGAAAATTTTGTTCTAGGACATTTTGTTTGAGCGCAATCCTCAAACTTAGGTCAAAAAAGCCATTTAAGCCTTTTCACAGTGAGATCTATGCGATATGGCCGAGAAATGTAATTTTGATGTTAACTCCCAAACCGCTGCGCAGAAGTCAACCAAACTTCACCCAATAGTGTATTGTATCACAATCTAGTAGTTACATTTGAAAATTTTGTTCTAGGACATTTTGTTTGAACGCAATCATCAAACTTAATTAAAAAAGTCATTTAAGCCTTTTCACAGTGAGATCTATGCGATATGGCCGAGAAATGTAATTTTGATGTTAACTCCCAAACCGCTGCGCAGAAGTCAACCAAACTTCACCCAATAGTGTATTGTATCACAATCTAGTAGTTACATTTGAAAATTTTGTTCTAGGAAATTTTGTTTGAGCGCAATCATCAAACTTAATTAAAAAAGTCATTTAAGCCTTTTCACAGTGAGATCTATGCGATATGGCCGAGAAATGTAATTTTGATGTTAACTCCCAAACCGCTGCGCAGAAGTCAAGCAAACTTCACCCAATAGTGTATTGTATCACAATCTAGTAGTTACCTTTGAAAATTTTGTTCTAGGACATTTTGTTTGAACGCAATCCTCAAACTTAGGTCAAAAAAGCCATTTAAGCCTTTTTACAGTGAGATCTATGCGATATGGCCGAGAAATGTAATTTTGATGTTAACTCCCAAACCGCTGCGCAGAAGTCAAGCAAACTTCACCCAATAGTGTATTGTATCACAATCTAGTAGTTACCTTTGAAAATTTTGTTCTAGGACATTTTGTTTGAACGCAATCCTCAAACTTAGGTCAAAAAAGCCATTTAAGCCTTTTTACAGTGAGATCTATGCGATATGGCCGAGAAATGTAATTTTGATGTTAACTCCCAAACCGCTGCGCAGAAGTCAACCAAACTTCACCCAATAGTGTATTGTATCACAATCTAGTAGTTACATTTAAAAATTTTGTTCTAGGACATTTTGTTTGAACGCAATCATCAAACTTAATTAAAAAAGTCATTTAAGCCTTTTCACAGTGAGATCTAAGCGATATGGCCGAGAAATGTAATTTTGATGTTAACTCCCAAACCGCTGCGCAGAAGTCAACCAAACTTCACCCATTAGTGTATTGTATCACAATCTAGTAGTTACATGTGGAAATTTGGTTATAGGACATTTGATTTGAGCGCAATCCTCAAACTTAGGTCAAAAAAGCCATTTAAGCCTTTTCACAGTGAGATCTATGCGATATGGCCGAGAAATGTAATTTTGATGTTAACTCCCAAACCGCTGCGCAGAAGTCAACCAAACTTCACCCAATAGTGTATTGTATCACAATCTAGTAGTTACATTTAAAAATTTTGTTCTAGGACATTTTGTTTGAACGCAATCATCAAACTTAATTAAAAAAGTCATTTAAGCCTTTTCACAGTGAGATCTATGCGATATGGCCGAGAAATGTAATTTTGATGTTAACTCCCAAACCGCTGCGCAGAAGTCAACCAAACTTCACCCATTAGTGTATTGTATCACAATCTAGTAGTTACATGTGGAAATTTGGTTATAGGACATTTGATTTGAGCGCAATCCTCAAACTTAGGTCAAAAAAGCCATTTAAGCCTTTTCACAGTGAGATCTATGCGATATGGCCGAGAAATGTAATTTTGATGTTAACTCCCAAACCGCTGCGCAGAAGTCAAGCAAACTTCACCCAATAGTGTATTGTATCACAATCTAGTAGTTACATTTAAAAATTTTGTTCTAGGAAATTTTGTTTGAGCGCAATCATCAAACTTAATTAAAAAAGTCATTTAAGCCTTTTCACAGTGAGATCTATGCGATATGGCCGAGAAATGTAATTTTTATGTTAACTCCCAAACCGCTGCGCAGAAGTCAACCAAACTTCACCCAATAGTGTATTGTATCACAATCTAGTAGTTATATTTGAAAATTTTGTTCTAGGACATTTTGTTTGAACGCAATCATCAAACTTAATTAAAAAAGTCATTTAAGCCTTTTCACAGTGAGATCTATGCGATATGGCCGAGAAATGTAATTTTGATGTTAACTCCCAAACCGCTGCGCAGAAGTCAACCAAACTTCACCCAATAGTGTATTGTATCACAATCTAGTAGTTACCTTTGAAAATTTTGTTCTAGGACATTTTGTTTGAACGCAATCCTCAAACTTAGGTCAAAAAAGCCATTTAAGCCTTTTCACAGTGAGATCTATGCGATATGGCCGAGAAATGTAATTTTGATGTTAACTCCCAAACCGCTGCGCAGAAGTAAACCAAACTTCACCCATTAGTGTATTGTATCACAATCTAGTAGTTACATGTGGAAATTTGGTTCTAGGACATTTGATTTGAGCGCAATCCTCAAACTTAGGTCAAAAAAGCCATTTAAGCCTTTTCACAGTGAGATCTATGCGATATGGCCGAGAAATGTAATTTTGATGTTAACTCCCAAACCGCTGCGCAGAAGTCAACCAAACTTCACCCAATAGTGTATTGTATCACAATCTAGTAGTTACATTTGAAAATTTTGTTCTAGGACATTTTGTTTGAATGCAATCATCAAACTTAATTAAAAAAGTCATTTAAGCCTTTTCACAGTGAGATCTATGCGATATGGCCGAGAAATGTAATTTTGATGTTAACTCCCAAACCGCTGCGCAGAAGTCAACCAAACTTCACCCATTAGTGTATTTTATCACAATCTAGTAGTTACATGTGGAAATTTGGTTCTAGGACATTTTATTTGAGCGCAATCCTCAAACTTAGGTCAAAAAAGCCATTTAAGCCTTTTCACAGTGAGATCTATGCGATATGGCCGAGAAATGTAATTTTGATGTTAACTCCCAAACCGCTGCGCAGAAGTCAACCAAACTTCACCCAATAGTGTATTGTATCACAATCTAGTAGTTACATTTGAAAATTTTGTTCTAGGACATTTTGTTTGAACGCAATCATCAAACTTAATTAAAAAAGTCATTTAAGCCTTTTCACAGTGAGATCTATGCGATATGGCCGAGAAATGTAATTTTGATGTTAACTCCCAAACCGCTGCGCAGAAGTCAACCAAACTTCACCCAATAGTGTATTGTATCACAATCTAGTAGTTACATGTGGAAATTTGGTTCTAGGACATTTGATTTGAGCGCAATCCTCAAACGTAGGTCAAAAAAGCCATTTAAGCCTTTTCACAGTGAGATCTATGCGATATGGCCGAGAAATGTAATTTTGATGTTAACTCCCAAACCGCTGCGCAGAAGTCAACCAAACTTCACCCAATAGTGTATTGTATCACAATCTAGTAGTTACATTTGAAAATTTTGTTCGACATTTTGTTTGAACGCAATCATCAAACTTAATTAAAAAAGTCATTTAAGCCTTTTCACAGTGAGATCTTTGCGATATGGCCGAGAAATGTAATTTTGATGTTAACTCCCAAACCGCTGCGCAGAAGTCAACCAAACTTCACCCAATAGTGTATTGTATCACAATCTAGTAGTTACATTTGAAAATTTTGTTCTAGGAAATTTTGTTTGAGCGCAATCATCAAACTTAATTAAAAAAGTCATTTAAGCCTTTTCACAGTGAGATCTATGCGATATGGCCGAGAAATGTAATTTTGATGTTAACTCCCAAACCGCTGCGCAGAAGTCAACCAAACTTCACCCATTAGTGTATTTTATCACAATCTAGTAGTTACATGTGGAAATTTGGTTCTAGGACATTTGATTTGAGCGCAATCCTC
This sequence comes from Corythoichthys intestinalis, assembly GCF_030265065.1. Lineage (NCBI taxonomy): Eukaryota > Metazoa > Chordata > Actinopteri > Syngnathiformes > Syngnathidae > Corythoichthys > Corythoichthys intestinalis. The sequence continues at coordinate 3,297,660 of NC_080404.1, forward strand.
AAACTTAGGTCAAAAAAGCCATTTAAGCCTTTTCACAGTGAGATCTATGCGATATGGCCGAGAAATGTAATTTTGATGTTAACTCCCAAACCGCTGCGCAGAAGTCAACCAAACTTCACCCAATAGTGTATTGTATCACAATCTAGTAGTTACATTTAAAAATTTTGTTCTAGGACATTTTGTTTGAACGCAATCATCAAACTTAATTAAAAAAGTCATTTAAGCCTTTTCACAGTGAGATCTATGCGATATGGCCGAGAAATGTAATTTTGATGTTAACTCCCAAACCGCTGCGCAGAAGTCAACCAAACTTCACCCATTAGTGTATTGTATCACAATCTAGTAGTTACAAGTGGAAATTTGGTTATAGGACATTTGATTTGAGCGCAATCCTCAAACTTAGGTCAAAAAAGCCATTTAAGCCTTTTCACAGTGAGATATATGCGATATGGCCGAGAAATGTAATTTTGATGTTAACTCCCAAACCGCTGCGCAGAAGTCAACCAAACTTCACCCATTAGTGTATTTTATCACAATCTAGTAGTTACATGTGGAAATTTGGTTCTAGGACATTTGATTTGAGCGCAATCCTCAAACTTAGGTCAAAAAAGCCATTTAAGCCTTTTCACAGTGAGATCTATGCGATATGGCCGAGAAATGTAATTTTGATGTTAACTCCCAAACCGCTGCGCAGAAGTCAACCAAACTTCACCCAATAGTGTATTGTATCACATTCTAGTAGTTACATTTGAAAATTTCGTTCTAGGACATTTGGTTTGAGCGCAATCCTCAAACTTAGGTCAAAAAAGCCATTTAAGCCTTTTCACAGTGAAATCTAAGCGATATGGCCGAGAAATGTAATTTTGATGTTAACTCCCAAACCGCTGCGCAGAAGTCAACCAAACTTCACCCAATAGTGTATTGTATCACAATCTAGTAGTTATATTTGAAAATTTTGTTCTAGGACATTTTGTTTGAACGCAATCATCAAACTTAATTAAAAAAGTCATTTAAGCCTTTTCACAGTGAGATCTATGCGATATGGCCGAGAAATGTAATTTTGATGTTAACTCCCAAACCGCTGCGCAGAAGTCAACCAAACTTCACCCAATAGTGTATTGTATCACAATCTAGTAGTTACCTTTGAAAATTTTGTTCTAGGACATTTTGTTTGAACGCAATCCTCAAACTTAGGTCAAAAAAGCCATTTAAGCCTTTTCACAGTGAGATCTATGCGATATGGCCGAGAAATGTAATTTTGATGTTAACTCCCAAACCGCTGCGCAGAAGTAAACCAAACTTCACCCATTAGTGTATTGTATCACAATCTAGTAGTTACATGTGGAAATTTGGTTCTAGGACATTTGATTTGAGCGCAATCCTCAAACTTAGGTCAAAAAAGCCATTTAAGCCTTTTCACAGTGAGATCTATGCGATATGGCCGAGAAATGTAATTTTGATGTTAACTCCCAAACCGCTGCGCAGAAGTCAACCAAACTTCACCCAATAGTGTATTGTATCACAATCTAGTAGTTACATTTGAAAATTTTGTTCTAGGACATTTTGTTTGAATGCAATCATCAAACTTAATTAAAAAAGTCATTTAAGCCTTTTCACAGTGAGATCTATGCGATATGGCCGAGAAATGTAATTTTGATGTTAACTCCCAAACCGCTGCGCAGAAGTCAACCAAACTTCACCCATTAGTGTATTTTATCACAATCTAGTAGTTACATGTGGAAATTTGGTTCTAGGACATTTGATTTGAGCGCAATCCTCAAACGTAGGTCAAAAAAGCCATTTAAGCCTTTTCACAGTGAGATCTATGCGATATGGCCGAGAAATGTAATTTTGATGTTAACTCCCAAACCGCTGCGCAGAAGTCAACCAAACTTCACCCAATAGTGTATTGTATCACAATCTAGTAGTTACATTTGAAAATTTTGTTCTAGGACATTTTGTTTGAACGCAATCATCAAACTTAATTAAAAAAGTCATTTAAGCCTTTTCACAGTGAGATCTTTGCGATATGGCCGAGAAATGTAATTTTGATGTTAACTCCCAAACCGCTGCGCAGAAGTCAACCAAACTTCACCCAATAGTGTATTGTATCACAATCTAGTAGTTACATTTGAAAATTTTGTTCTAGGAAATTTTGTTTGAGCGCAATCATCAAACTTAATTAAAAAAGTCATTTAAGCCTTTTCACAGTGAGATCTATGCGATATGGCCGAGAAATGTAATTTTGATGTTAACTCCCAAACCGCTGCGCAGAAGTCAACCAAACTTCACCCATTAGTGTATTTTATCACAATCTAGTAGTTACATGTGGAAATTTGGTTCTAGGACATTTGATTTGAGCGCAATCCTCAAACTTAGGTCAAAAAAGCCATTTAAGCCTTTTCACAGTGAGATCTATGCGATATGGCCGAGAAATGTAATTTTGATGTTAACTCCCAAACCGCTGCGCAGAAGTCAACCAAACTTCACCCAATAGTGTATTGTATCACAATCTAGTAGTTACATTTAAAAATTTTGTTCTAGGACATTTTGTTTGAACGCAATCATCAAACTTAATTAAAAAAGTCATTTAAGCCTTTTCACAGTGAGATCTATGCGATATGGCCGAGAAATGTAATTTTGATGTTAACTCCCAAACCGCTGCGCAGAAGTCAACCAAACTTCACCCATTAGTGTATTGTATCACAATCTAGTAGTTACATGTGGAAATTTGGTTATAGGACATTTGATTTGAGCGCAATCCTCAAACTTAGGTCAAAAAAGCCATTTAAGCCTTTTCACAGTGAGATCTATGCGATATGGCCGAGAAATGTAATTTTGATGTTAACTCCCAAACCGCTGCGCAGAAGTCAACCAAACTTCACCCAATAGTGTATTGTATCACAATCTAGTAGTTACATTTGAAAATTTTGTTCTAGGACATTTTGTTTGAACGCAATCATCAAACTTAATTAAAAAAGTCATTTAAGCCTTTTCACAGTGAGATCTATGCGATATGGCCGAGAAATGTAATTTTGATGTTAACTCCCAAACCGCTGCGCAGAAGTCAACCAAACTTCACCCAATAGTGTATTGTATCACAATCTAGTAGTTACATTTGAAAATTTTGTTCTAGGAAATTTTGTTTGAGCGCAATCATCAAACTTAATTAAAAAAGTCATTTAAGCCTTTTCACAGTGAGATCTATGCGATATGGCCGAGAAATGTAATTTTGATGTTAACTCCCAAACCGCTGCGCAGAAGTCAACCAAACTTCACCCATTAGTGTATTTTATCACAATCTAGTAGTTACATGTGGAAATTTGGTTCTAGGACATTTGATTTGAGCGCAATCCTCAAACTTAGGTCAAAAAAGCCATTTAAGCCTTTTCACAGTGAGATCTATGCGATATGGCCGAGAAATGTAATTTTGATGTTAACTCCCAAACCGCTGCGCAGAAGTCAACCAAACTTCACCCAATAGTGTATTGTATCACAATCTAGTAGTTACATTTAAAAATTTTGTTCTAGGACATTTTGTTTGAACGCAATCATCAAACTTAATTAAAAAAGTCATTTAAGCCTTTTCACAGTGAGATCTATGCGATATGGCCGAGAAATGTAATTTTGATGTTAACTCCCAAACCGCTGCGCAGAAGTCAACCAAACTTCACCCATTAGTGTATTGTATCACAATCTAGTAGTTACATGTGGAAATTTGGTTATAGGACATTTGATTTGAGCGCAATCCTCAAACTTAGGTCAAAAAAGCCATTTAAGCCTTTTCACAGTGAGATCTATGCGATATGGCCGAGAAATGTAATTTTGATGTTAACTCCCAAACCGCTGCGCAGAAGTCAACCAAACTTCACCCAATAGTGTATTGTATCACAATCTAGTAGTTACATTTGAAAATTTTGTTCTAGGAAATTTTGTTTGAGCGCAATCATCAAACTTAATTAAAAAAGTCATTTAAGCCTTTTCACAGTGAGATCTATGCGATATGGCCGAGAAATGTAATTTTTATGTTAACTCCCATACCGCTGCGCAGAAGTCAACCAAACTTCACCCATTAGTGTATTTTATCACAATCTAGTAGTTACATGTGGAAATCTGGTTCTAGGACATTTGATTTGAGCGCAATCCTCAAACTTAGGTCAAAAAAGCCATTTAAGCCTTTTCACAGTGAGATCTATGCGATATGGCCGAGAAATGTAATTTTGATGTTAACTCCCAAACCGCTGCGCAGAAGTCAACCAAACTTCACCCAATAGTGTATTGTATCACATTCTAGTAGTTACATTTGAAAATTTCGTTCTAGGACATTTGGATTGAGCGCAATCCTCAAACTTAGGTCAAAAAAGCCATTTAAGCCTTTTCACAGTGAGATCTATGCGATATGGCCGAGAAATGTAATTTTGATGTTAACTCCCAAACCGCTGCGCAGAAGTCAACCAAACTTCACCCAATAGTGTATTGTATCACATTCTAGTAGTTACATTTGAAAATTTCGTTCTAGGACATTTGGTTTGAGCGCAATCCTCAAACTTAGGTCAAAAAAGCCATTTAAGCCTTTTCACAGTGAGATCTATGCGATATGGCCAAGAAATGTAATTTTGATGTTAACTCCCAAACCGCTGCGCAGAAGTCAACCAAACTTCACCCAATAGTGTATTGTATCACAATCTAGTAGTTACATTTGAAAATTTTGTTCTAGGACATTTTGTTTGAACGCAATCATCAAACTTAATTAAAAAAGTCATTTAAGCCTTTTCACAGTGAGATCTATGCGATATGGCCGAGAAATGTAATTTTGATGTTAACTCCCAAACCGCTGCGCAGAAGTCAACCAAACTTCACCCAATAGTGTATTGTATCACAATCTAGTAGTTACATTTGAAAATTTTGTTCTAGGAAATTTTGTTTGAGCGCAATCATCAAACTTAATTAAAAAAGTCATTTAAGCCTTTTCACAGTGAGATCTATGCGATATGGCCGAGAAATGTAATTTTGATGTTAACTCCCAAACCGCTGCGCAGAAGTCAACCAAACTTCACCCATTAGTGTATTTTATCACAATCTAGTAGTTACATGTGGAAATTTGGTTCTAGGACATTTGATTTGAGCGCAATCCTCAAACTTAGGTCAAAAAAGCCATTTAAGCCTTTTCACAGTGAGATCTATGCGATATGGCCGAGAAATGTAATTTTGATGTTAACTCCCAAACCGCTGCGCAGAAGTCAACCAAACTTCACCCAATAGTGTATTGTATCACAATCTAGTAGTTACATTTAAAAATTTTGTTCTAGGACATTTTGTTTGAACGCAATCATCAAACTTAATTAAAAAAGTCATTTAAGCCTTTTCACAGTGAGATCTATGCGATATGGCCGAGAAATGTAATTTTGATGTTAACTCCCAAACCGCTGCGCAGAAGTCAACCAAACTTCACCCATTAGTGTATTGTATCACAATCTAGTAGTTACATGTGGAAATTTGGTTATAGGACATTTGATTTGAGCGCAATCCTCAAACTTAGGTCAAAAAAGCCATTTAAGCCTTTTCACAGTGAGATCTATGCGATATGGCCGAGAAATGTAATTTTGATGTTAACTCCCAAACCGCTGCGCAGAAGTCAACCAAACTTCACCCAATAGTGTATTGTATCACAATCTAGTAGTTACATTTGAAAATTTTGTTCTAGGAAATTTTGTTTGAGCGCAATCATCAAACTTAATTAAAAAAGTCATTTAAGCCTTTTCACAGTGAGATCTATGCGATATGGCCGAGAAATGTAATTTTTATGTTAACTCCCATACCGCTGCGCAGAAGTCAACCAAACTTCACCCATTAGTGTATTTTATCACAATCTAGTAGTTACATGTGGAAATTTGGTTCTAGGACATTTGATTTGAGCGCAATCCTCAAACTTAGGTCAAAAAAGCCATTTAAGCCTTTTCACAGTGAGATCTATGCGATATGGCCGAGAAATGTAATTTTGATGTTAACTCCCAAACCGCTGCGCAGAAGTCAACCAAACTTCACCCAATAGTGTATTGTATCACATTCTAGTAGTTACATTTGAAAATTTCGTTCTAGGACATTTGGATTGAGCGCAATCCTCAAACTTAGGTCAAAAAAGCCATTTAAGCCTTTTCACAGTGAGATCTATGCGATATGGCCGAGAAATGTAATTTTGATGTTAACTCCCAAACCGCTGCGCAGAAGTCAACCAAACTTCACCCAATAGTGTATTGTATCACATTCTAGTAGTTACATTTGAAAATTTCGTTCTAGGACATTTGGTTTGAGCGCAATCCTCAAACTTAGGTCAAAAAAGCCATTTAAGCCTTTTCACAGTGAGATCTATGCGATATGGCCAAGAAATGTAATTTTGATGTTAACTCCCAAACCGCTGCGCAGAAGTCAACCAAACTTCACCCAATAGTGTATTGTATCACAATCTAGTAGTTACATTTGAAAATTTTGTTCTAGGACATTTTGTTTGAACGCAATCATCAAACTTAATTAAAAAAGTCATTTAAGCCTTTTCACAGTGAGATCTATGCGATATGGCCGAGAAATGTAATTTTGATGTTAACTCCCAAACCGCTGCGCAGAAGTCAACCAAACTTCACCCAATAGTGTATTGTATCACAATCTAGTAGTTACATTTGAAAATTTTGTTCTAGGACATTTTGTTTGAACGCAATCATCAAACTTAATTAAAAAAGTCATTTAAGCCTTTTCACAGTGAGATCTATGCGATATGGCCGAGAAATGTAATTTTGATGTTAACTCCCAAACCGCTGCGCAGAAGTCAACCAAACTTCACCCAATAGTGTATTGTATCACAATCTAGTAGTTACATTTGAAAATTTTGTTCTAGGAAATTTTGTTTGAGCGCAATCATCAAACTTAATTAAAAAAGTCATTTAAGCCTTTTCACAGTGAGATCTATGCGATATGGCCGAGAAATGTAATTTTGATGTTAACTCCCAAACCGCTGCGCAGAAGTCAACCAAACTTCACCCAATAGTGTATTGTATCACAATCTAGTAGTTACCTTTGAAAATTTTGTTCTAGGACATTTTGTTTGAACGCAATCCTCAAACTTAGGTCAAAAAAGCCATTTAAGCCTTTTTACAGTGAGATCTATGCGATATGGCCGAGAAATGTAATTTTGATGTTAACTCCCAAACCGCTGCGCAGAAGTCAACCAAACTTCACCCAATAGTGTATTGTATCACAATCTAGTAGTTACATTTAAAAATTTTGTTCTAGGACATTTTGTTTGAACGCAATCATCAAACTTAATTAAAAAAGTCATTTAAGCCTTTTCACAGTGAGATCTATGCGATATGGCCGAGAAATGTAATTTTGATGTTAACTCCCAAACCGCTGCGCAGAAGTCAACCAAACTTCACCCATTAGTGTATTGTATCACAATCTAGTAGTTACATGTGGAAATTTGGTTATAGGACATTTGATTTGAGCGCAATCCTCAAACTTAGGTCAAAAAAGCCATTTAAGCCTTTTCACAGTGAGATCTATGCGATATGGCCGAGAAATGTAATTTTGATGTTAACTCCCAAACCGCTGCGCAGAAGTCAACCAAACTTCACCCAATAGTGTATTGTATCACAATCTAGTAGTTACATTTGAAAATTTTGTTCTAGGACATTTTGTTTGAGCGCAATCCTCAAACTTAGGTCAAAAAAGCCATTTAAGCCTTTTCACAGTGAGATCTATGCGATATGGCCGAGAAATGTAATTTTGATGTTAACTCCCAAACCGCTGCGCAGAAGTCAACCAAACTTCACCCAATAGTGTATTGTATCACAATCTAGTAGTTACATTTGAAAATTTTGTTCTAGGACATTTTGTTTGAACGCAATCATCAAACTTAATTAAAAAAGTCATTTAAGCCTTTTCACAGTGAGATCTATGCGATATGGCCGAGAAATGTAATTTTGATGTTAACTCCCAAACCGCTGCGCAGAAGTCAACCAAACTTCACCCAATAGTGTATTGTATCACAATCTAGTAGTTACATTTGAAAATTTTGTTCTAGGAAATTTTGTTTGAGCGCAATCATCAAACTTAATTAAAAAAGTCATTTAAGCCTTTTCACAGTGAGATCTATGCGATATGGCCGAGAAATGTAATTTTGATGTTAACTCCCAAACCGCTGCGCAGAAGTCAACCAAACTTCACCCATTAGTGTATTTTATCACAATCTAGTAGTTACATGTGGAAATTTGGTTCTAGGACATTTGATTTGAGCGCAATCCTCAAACTTAGGTCAAAAGAGCCATTTAAGCCTTTTCACAGTGAGATCTATGCGATATGGCCGAGAAATGTAATTTTGATGTTAACTCCCAAACCGCTGCGCAGAAGTCAACCAAACTTCACCCAATAGTGTATTGTATCACAATCTAGTAGTTACATTTAAAAATTTTGTTCTAGGACATTTTGTTTGAACGCAATCATCAAACTTAATTAAAAAAGTCATTTAAGCCTTTTCACAGTGAGATCTATGCGATATGGCCGAGAAATGTAATTTTGATGTTAACTCCCAAACCGCTGCGCAGAAGTCAACCAAACTTCACCCATTAGTGTATTGTATCACAATCTAGTAGTTACATGTGGAAATTTGGTTATAGGACATTTGATTTGAGCGCAATCCTCAAACTTAGGTCAAAAAAGCCATTTAAGCCTTTTCACAGTGAGATCTATGCGATATGGCCGAGAAATGTAATTTTGATGTTAACTCCCAAACCGCTGCGCAGAAGTCAACCAAACTTCACCCAATAGTGTATTGTATCACAATCTAGTAGTTACATTTGAAAATTTTGTTCTAGGAAATTTTGTTTGAGCGCAATCATCAAACTTAATTAAAAAAGTCATTTAAGCCTTTTCACAGTGAGATCTATGCGATATGGCCGAGAAATGTAATTTTGATGTTAACTCCCAAACCGCTGCGCAGAAGTCAACCAAACTTCACCCATTAGTGTATTTTATCACAATCTAGTAGTTACATGTGGAAATTTGGTTCTAGGACATTTGATTTGAGCGCAATCCTCAAACTTAGGTCAAAAAAGCCATTTAAGCCTTTTCACAGTGAGATCTATGCGATATGGCCGAGAAATGTAATTTTGATGTTAACTCCCAAACCGCTGCGCAGAAGTCAACCAAACTTCAACCAATAGTGTATTGTATCACATTCTAGTAGTTACATTTGAAAATTTCGTTCTAGGACATTTGGTTTGAGCGCAATCCTCAAACTTAGGTCAAAAAAGCCATTTAAGCCTTTTCACAGTGAGATCTATGCGATATGGCCGAGAAATGTAATTTTGATGTTAACTCCCAAACCGCTGCGCAGAAGTCAACCAAACTTCACCCAATAGTGTATTGTATCACATTCTAGTAGTTACATTTGAAAATTTCGTTCTAGGACATTTGGTTTGAGCGCAATCCTCAAACTTAGGTCAAAAAAGCCATTTAAGCCTTTTCACAGTGAGATCTATGCGATATGGCCGAGAAATGTAATTTTGATGTTAACTCCCAAACCGCTGCGCAGAAGTCAACCAAACTTCACCCAATAGTGTATTGTATCACAATCTAGTAGTTACATTTGAAAATTTTGTTCTAGGACATTTTGTTTGAACGCAATCATCAAACTTAATTAAAAAAGTCATTTAAGCCTTTTCACAGTGAGATCTATGCGATATGGCCGAGAAATGTAATTTTGATGTTAACTCCCAAACCGCTGCGCAGAAGTCAACCAAACTTCACCCAATAGTGTATTGTATCACAATCTAGTAGTTACATTTGAAAATTTTGTTCTAGGACATTTTGTTTGAACGCAATCATCAAACTTAATTAAAAAAGTCATTTAAGCCTTTTCACAGTGAGATCTATGCGATATGGCCGAGAAATGTAATTTTGATGTTAACTCCCAAACCGCTGCGCAGAAGTCAACCAAACTTCACCCAATAGTGTATTGTATCACAATCTAGTAGTTACATTTGAAAATTTTGTTCTAGGAAATTTTGTTTGAGCGCAATCATCAAACTTAATTAAAAAAGTCATTTAAGCCTTTTCACAGTGAGATCTATGCGATATGGCCGAGAAATGTAATTTTGATGTTAACTCCCAAACCGCTGCGCAGAAGTCAACCAAACTTCACCCATTAGTGTATTTTATCACAATCTAGTAGTTACATGTGGAAATTTGGTTCTAGGACATTTGATTTGAGCGCAATCCTCAAACTTAGGTCAAAAAAGCCATTTAAGCCTTTTCACAGTGAGATCTATGCGATATGGCCGAGAAATGTAATTTTGATGTTAACTCCCAAACCGCTGCGCAGAAGTCAACCAAACTTCACCCAATAGTGTATTGTATCACAATCTAGTAGTTACATTTAAAAATTTTGTTCTAGGACATTTTGTTTGAACGCAATCATCAAACTTAATTAAAAAAGTCATTTAAGCCTTTTCACAGTGAGATCTATGCGATATGGCCGAGAAATGTAATTTTGATGTTAACTCCCAAACCGCTGCGCAGAAGTCAACCAAACTTCACCCATTAGTGTATTGTATCACAATCTAGTAGTTACATGTGGAAATTTGGTTATAGGACATTTGATTTGAGCGCAATCCTCAAACTTAGGTCAAAAAAGCCATTTAAGCCTTTTCACAGTGAGATCTATGCGATATGGCCGAGAAATGTAATTTTGATGTTAACTCCCAAACCGCTGCGCAGAAGTCAACCAAACTTCACCCAATAGTGTATTGTATCACAATCTAGTAGTTACATTTGAAAATTTTGTTCTAGGACATTTTGTTTGAACGCAATCATCAAACTTAATTAAAAAAGTCATTTAAGCCTTTTCACAGTGAGATCTATGCGATATGGCCGAGAAATGTAATTTTGATGTTAACTCCCAAACCGCTGCGCAGAAGTCAACCAAACTTCACCCAATAGTGTATTGTATCACAATCTAGTAGTTACATTTGAAAATTTTGTTCTAGGAAATTTTGTTTGAGCGCAATCATCAAACTTAATTAAAAAAGTCATTTAAGCCTTTTCACAGTGAGATCTATGCGATATGGCCGAGAAATGTAATTTTGATGTTAACTCCCAAACCGCTGCGCAGAAGTCAACCAAACTTCACCCATTAGTGTATTTTATCACAATCTAGTAGTTACATGTGGAAATTTGGTTCTAGGACATTTGATTTGAGCGCAATCCTCAAACTTAGGTCAAAAAAGCCATTTAAGCCTTTTCACAGTGAGATCTATGCGATATGGCCGAGAAATGTAATTTTGATGTTAACTCCCAAACCGCTGCGCAGAAGTCAACCAAACTTCACCCAATAGTGTATTGTATCACAATCTAGTAGTTACATTTAAAAATTTTGTTCTAGGACATTTTGTTTGAACGCAATCATCAAACTTAATTAAAAAAGTCATTTAAGCCTTTTCACAGTGAGATCTATGCGATATGGCCGAGAAATGTAATTTTGATGTTAACTCCCAAACCGCTGCGCAGAAGTCAACCAAACTTCACCCATTAGTGTATTGTATCACAATCTAGTAGTTACATGTGGAGATTTGGTTATAGGACATTTGATTTGAGCGCAATCCTCAAACTTAGGTCAAAAAAGCCATTTAAGCCTTTTCACAGTGAGATCTATGCGATATGGCCGAGAAATGTAATTTTGATGTTAACTCCCAAACCGCTGCGCAGAAGTCAACCAAACTTCACCCAATAGTGTATTGTATCACAATCTAGTAGTTACATTTGAAAATTTTGTTCTAGGAAATTTTGTTTGAGCGCAATCATCAAACTTAATTAAAAAAGTCATTTAAGCCTTTTCACAGTGAGATCTATGCGATATGGCCGAGAAATGTAATTTTTATGTTAACTCCCATACCGCTGCGCAGAAGTCAACCAAACTTCACCCATTAGTGTATTTTATCACAATCTAGTAGTTACATGTGGAAATTTGGTTCTAGGACATTTGATTTGAGCGCAATCCTCAAACTTAGGTCAAAAAAGCCATTTAAGCCTTTTCACAGTGAGATCTATGCGATATGGCCGAGAAATGTAATTTTGATGTTAACTCCCAAACCGCTGCGCAGAAGTCAACCAAACTTCACCCAATAGTGTATTGTATCACATTCTAGTAGTTACATTTGAAAATTTCGTTCTAGGACATTTGGATTGAGCGCAATCCTCAAACTTAGGTCAAAAAAGCCATTTAAGCCTTTTCACAGTGAGATCTATGCGATATGGCCGAGAAATGTAATTTTGATGTTAACTCCCAAACCGCTGCGCAGAAGTCAACCAAACTTCACCCAATAGTGTATTGTATCACATTCTAGTAGTTACATTTGAAAATTTCGTTCTAGGACATTTGGTTTGAGCGCAATCCTCAAACTTAGGTCAAAAAAGCCATTTAAGCCTTTTCACAGTGAGATCTATGCGATATGGCCAAGAAATGTAATTTTGATGTTAACTCCCAAACCGCTGCGCAGAAGTCAACCAAACTTCACCCAATAGTGTATTGTATCACAATCTAGTAGTTACATTTGAAAATTTTGTTCTAGGACATTTTGTTTGAACGCAATCATCAAACTTAATTAAAAAAGTCATTTAAGCCTTTTCACAGTGAGATCTATGCGATATGGCCGAGAAATGTAATTTTGATGTTAACTCCCAAACCGCTGCGCAGAAGTCAACCAAACTTCACCCAATAGTGTATTGTATCACAATCTAGTAGTTACATTTGAAAATTTTGTTCTAGGACATTTTGTTTGAGCGCAATCCTCAAACTTAGGTCAAAAAAGCCATTTAAGCCTTTTCACAGTGAGATCTATGCGATATGGCCGAGAAATGTAATTTTGATGTTAACTCCCAAACCGCTGCGCAGAAGTCAACCAAACTTCACCCAATAGTGTATTGTATCACAATCTAGTAGTTACATTTGAAAATTTTGTTCTAGGACATTTTGTTTGAACGCAATCATCAAACTTAATTAAAAAAGTCATTTAAGCCTTTTCACAGTGAGATCTATGCGATATGGCCGAGAAATGTAATTTTGATGTTAACTCCCAAACCGCTGCGCAGAAGTCAACCAAACTTCACCCAATAGTGTATTGTATCACAATCTAGTAGTTACATTTGAAAATTTTGTTCTAGGAAATTTTGTTTGAGCGCAATCATCAAACTTAATTAAAAAAGTCATTTAAGCCTTTTCACAGTGAGATCTATGCGATATGGCCGAGAAATGTAATTTTGATGTTAACTCCCAAACCGCTGCGCAGAAGTCAACCAAACTTCACCCAATAGTGTATTGTATCACAATCTAGTAGTTACCTTTGAAAATTTTGTTCTAGGACATTTTGTTTGAACGCAATCCTCAAACTTAGGTCAAAAAAGCCATTTAAGCCTTTTTACAGTGAGATCTATGCGATATGGCCGAGAAATGTAATTTTGATGTTAACTCCCAAACCGCTGCGCAGAAGTCAACCAAACTTCACCCAATAGTGTATTGTATCACAATCTAGTAGTTACATTTAAAAATTTTGTTCTAGGACATTTTGTTTGAACGCAATCATCAAACTTAATTAAAAAAGTCATTTAAGCCTTTTCACAGTGAGATCTATGCGATATGGCCGAGAAATGTAATTTTGATGTTAACTCCCAAACCGCTGCGCAGAAGTCAACCAAACTTCACCCATTAGTGTATTGTATCACAATCTAGTAGTTACATGTGGAAATTTGGTTATAGGACATTTGATTTGAGCGCAATCCTCAAACTTAGGTCAAAAAAGCCATTTAAGCCTTTTCACAGTGAGATCTATGCGATATGGCCGAGAAATGTAATTTTGATGTTAACTCCCAAACCGCTGCGCAGAAGTCAACCAAACTTCACCCAATAGTGTATTGTATCACAATCTAGTAGTTACATTTGAAAATTTTGTTCTAGGACATTTTGTTTGAGCGCAATCCTCAAACTTAGGTCAAAAAAGCCATTTAAGCCTTTTCACAGTGAGATCTATGCGATATGGCCGAGAAATGTAATTTTGATGTTAACTCCCAAACCGCTGCGCAGAAGTCAACCAAACTTCACCCAATAGTGTATTGTATCACAATCTAGTAGTTACATTTGAAAATTTTGTTCTAGGACATTTTGTTTGAACGCAATCATCAAACTTAATTAAAAAAGTCATTTAAGCCTTTTCACAGTGAGATCTATGCGATATGGCCGAGAAATGTAATTTTGATGTTAACTCCCAAACCGCTGCGCAGAAGTCAACCAAACTTCACCCAATAGTGTATTGTATCACAATCTAGTAGTTACATTTGAAAATTTTGTTCTAGGAAATTTTGTTTGAGCGCAATCATCAAACTTAATTAAAAAAGTCATTTAAGCCTTTTCACAGTGAGATCTATGCGATATGGCCGAGAAATGTAATTTTGATGTTAACTCCCAAACCGCTGCGCAGAAGTCAACCAAACTTCACCCATTAGTGTATTTTATCACAATCTAGTAGTTACATGTGGAAATTTGGTTCTAGGACATTTGATTTGAGCGCAATCCTCAAACTTAGGTCAAAAAAGCCATTTAAGCCTTTTCACAGTGAGATCTATGCGATATGGCCGAGAAATGTAATTTTGATGTTAACTCCCAAACCGCTGCGCAGAAGTCAACCAAACTTCACCCAATAGTGTATTGTATCACAATCTAGTAGTTACATTTAAAAATTTTGTTCTAGGACATTTTGTTTGAACGCAATCATCAAACTTAATTAAAAAAGTCATTTAAGCCTTTTCACAGTGAGATCTATGCGATATGGCCGAGAAATGTAATTTTGATGTTAACTCCCAAACCGCTGCGCAGAAGTCAACCAAACTTCACCCATTAGTGTATTGTATCACAATCTAGTAGTTACATGTGGAAATTTGGTTATAGGACATTTGATTTGAGCGCAATCCTCAAACTTAGGTCAAAAAAGCCATTTAAGCCTTTTCACAGTGAGATCTATGCGATATGGCCGAGAAATGTAATTTTGATGTTAACTCCCAAACCGCTGCGCAGAAGTCAACCAAACTACACCCAATAGTGTATTGTATCACAATCTAGTAGTTACATTTGAAAATTTTGTTCTAGGAAATTTTGTTTGAGCGCAATCATCAAACTTAATTAAAAAAGTCATTTAAGCCTTTTCACAGTGAGATCTATGCGATATGGCCGAGAAATGTAATTTTGATGTTAACTCCCAAACCGCTGCGCAGAAGTCAACCAAACTTCACCCATTAGTGTATTTTATCACAATCTAGTAGTTACATGTGGAAATTTGGTTCTAGGACATTTGATTTGAGCGCAATCCTCAAACTTAGGTCAAAAAAGCCATTTAAGCCTTTTCACAGTGAGATCTATGCGATATGGCCGAGAAATGTAATTTTGATGTTAACTCCCAAACCGCTGCGCAGAAGTCAACCAAACTTCAACCAATAGTGTATTGTATCACATTCTAGTAGTTACATTTGAAAATTTCGTTCTAGGACATTTGGTTTGAGCGCAATCCTCAAACTTAGGTCAAAAAAGCCATTTAAGCCTTTTCACAGTGAGATCTATGCGATATGGCCGAGAAATGTAATTTTGATGTTAACTCCCAAACCGCTGCGCAGAAGTCAACCAAACTTCACCCAATAGTGTATTGTATCACATTCTAGTAGTTACATTTGAAAATTTCGTTCTAGGACATTTGGTTTGAGCGCAATCCTCAAACTTAGGTCAAAAAAGCCATTTAAGCCTTTTCACAGTGAGATCTATGCGATATGGCCGAGAAATGTAATTTTGATGTTAACTCCCAAACCGCTGCGCAGAAGTCAACCAAACTTCACCCAATAGTGTATTGTATCACAATCTAGTAGTTACATTTGAAAATTTTGTTCTAGGACATTTTGTTTGAACGCAATCATCAAACTTAATTAAAAAAGTCATTTAAGCCTTTTCACAGTGAGATCTATGCGATATGGCCGAGAAATGTAATTTTGATGTTAACTCCCAAACCGCTGCGCAGAAGTCAACCAAACTTCACCAAATAGTGTATTGTATCACAATCTAGTAGTTACATTTGAAAATTTTGTTCTAGGACATTTTGTTTGAACGCAATCATCAAACTTAATTAAAAAAGTCATTTAAGCCTTTTCACAGTGAGATCTATGCGATATGGCCGAGAAATGTAATTTTGATGTTAACTCCCAAACCGCTGCGCAGAAGTCAACCAAACTTCACCCAATAGTGTATTGTATCACAATCTAGTAGTTACATTTGAAAATTTTGTTCTAGGAAATTTTGTTTGAGCGCAATCATCAAACTTAATTAAAAAAGTCATTTAAGCCTTTTCACAGTGAGATCTATGCGATATGGCCGAGAAATGTAATTTTGATGTTAACTCCCAAACCGCTGCGCAGAAGTCAACCAAACTTCACCCATTAGTGTATTTTATCACAATCTAGTAGTTACATGTGGAAATTTGGTTCTAGGACATTTGATTTGAGCGCAATCCTCAAACTTAGGTCAAAAAAGCCATTTAAGCCTTTTCACAGTGAGATCTATGCGATATGGCCGAGAAATGTAATTTTGATGTTAACTCCCAAACCGCTGCGCAGAAGTCAACCAAACTTCACCCAATAGTGTATTGTATCACAATCTAGTAGTTACATTTAAAAATTTTGTTCTAGGACATTTTGTTTGAACGCAATCATCAAACTTAATTAAAAAAGTCATTTAAGCCTTTTCACAGTGAGATCTATGCGATATGGCCGAGAAATGTAATTTTGATGTTAACTCCCAAACCGCTGCGCAGAAGTCAACCAAACTTCACCCATTAGTGTATTGTATCACAATCTAGTAGTTACATGTGGAAATTTGGTTATAGGACATTTGATTTGAGCGCAATCCTCAAACTTAGGTCAAAAAAGCCATTTAAGCCTTTTCACAGTGAGATCTATGCGATATGGCCGAGAAATGTAATTTTGATGTTAACTCCCAAACCGCTGCGCAGAAGTCAACCAAACTTCACCCAATAGTGTATTGTATCACAATCTAGTAGTTACATTTGAAAATTTTGTTCTAGGAAATTTTGTTTGAGCGCAATCATCAAACTTAATTAAAAAAGTCATTTAAGCCTTTTCACAGTGAGATCTATGCGATATGGCCGAGAAATGTAATTTTTATGTTAACTCCCAAACCGCTGCGCAGAAGTCAACCAAACTTCACCCAATAGTGTATTGTATCACAATCTAGTAGTTATATTTGAAAATTTTGTTCTAGGACATTTTGTTTGAACGCAATCATCAAACTTAATTAAAAAAGTCATTTAAGCCTTTTCACAGTGAGATCTATGCGATATGGCCGAGAAATGTAATTTTGATGTTAACTCCCAAACCGCTGCGCAGAAGTCAACCAAACTTCACCCAATAGTGTATTGTATCACAATCTAGTAGTTACCTTTGAAAATTTTGTTCTAGGACATTTTGTTTGAACGCAATCCTCAAACTTAGGTCAAAAAAGCCATTTAAGCCTTTTCACAGTGAGATCTATGCGATATGGCCGAGAAATGTAATTTTGATGTTAACTCCCAAACCGCTGCGCAGAAGTAAACCAAACTTCACCCATTAGTGTATTGTATCACAATCTAGTAGTTACATGTGGAAATTTGGTTCTAGGACATTTGATTTGAGCGCAATCCTCAAACTTAGGTCAAAAAAGCCATTTAAGCCTTTTCACAGTGAGATCTATGCGATATGGCCGAGAAATGTAATTTTGATGTTAACTCCCAAACCGCTGCGCAGAAGTCAACCAAACTTCACCCAATAGTGTATTGTATCACAATCTAGTAGTTACATTTGAAAATTTTGTTCTAGGACATTTTGTTTGAACGCAATCATCAAACTTAATTAAAAAAGTCATTTAAGCCTTTTCACAGTGAGATCTATGCGATATGGCCGAGAAATGTAATTTTGATGTTAACTCCCAAACCGCTGCGCAGAAGTCAACCAAACTTCCCCCAATAGTGTATTGTATCACAATCTAGTAGTTACATTTGAAAATTTTGTTCTAGGAAATTTTGTTTGAGCGCAATCATCAAACTTAATTAAAAAAGTCATTTAAGCCTTTTCACAGTGAGATCTATGCGATATGGCCGAGAAATGTAATTTTGATGTTAACTCCCAAACCGCTGCGCAGAAGTCAACCAAACTTCACCCAATAGTGTATTGTATCACAATCTAGTAGTTACATTTAAAAATTTTGTTCTAGGACATTTTGTTTGAACGCAATCATCAAACTTAATTAAAAAAGTCATTTAAGCCTTTTCACAGTGAGATCTATGCGATATGGCCGAGAAATGTAATTTTGATGTTAACTCCCAAACCGCTGCGCAGAAGTCAACCAAACTTCACCCATTAGTGTATTGTATCACAATCTAGTAGTTACATGTGGAAATTTGGTTATAGGACATTTGATTTGAGCGCAATCCTCAAACTTAGGTCAAAAAAGCCATTTAAGCCTTTTCACAGTGAGATCTATGCGATATGGCCGAGAAATGTAATTTTGATGTTAACTCCCAAACCGCTGCGCAGAAGTCAACCAAACTTCACCCAATAGTGTATTGTATCACAATCTAGTAGTTACATTTGAAAATTTTGTTCTAGGAAATTTTGTTTGAGCGCAATCATCAAACTTAATTAAAAAAGTCATTTAAGCCTTTTCACAGTGAGATCTATGCGATATGGCCGAGAAATGTAATTTTGATGTTAACTCCCAAACCGCTGCGCAGAAGTCAACCAAACTTCACCCATTAGTGTATTTTATCACAATCTAGTAGTTACATGTGGAAATTTGGTTCTAGGACATTTGATTTGAGCGCAATCCTCAAACTTAGGTCAAAAAAGCCATTTAAGCCTTTTCACAGTGAGATCTATGCGATATGGCCGAGAAATGTAATTTTGATGTTAACTCCCAAACCGCTGCGCAGAAGTCAACCAAACTTCACCCAATAGTGTATTGTATCACATTCTAGTAGTTACATTTGAAAATTTCGTTCTAGGACATTTGGTTTGAGCGCAATCCTCAAACTTAGGTCAAAAAAGCCATTTAAGCCTTTTCACAGTGAGATCTATGCGATATGGCCGAGAAATGTAATTTTGATGTTAACTCCCAAACCGCTGCGCAGAAGTCAACCAAACTTCACCCAATAGTGTATTGTATCACAATCTAGTAGTTACATTTGAAAATTTTGTTCTAGGACATTTTGTTTGAACGCAATCATCAAACTTAATTAAAAAAGTCATTTAAGCCTTTTCACAGTGAGATCTATGCGATATGGCCGAGAAATGTAATTTTGATGTTAACTCCCAAACCGCTGCGCAGAAGTCAACCAAACTTCACCCATTAGTGTATTGTATCACAATCTAGTAGTTACATGTGGAAATTTTGTTCTAGGACATTTTGTTTGAACGCAATCATCAAACTTAATTAAAAAAGTCATTTAAGCCTTTTCACAGTGAGATCTATGCGATATGGCCGAGAAATGTAATTTTGATGTTAACTCCCAAACCGCTGCGCAGAAGTCAACCAAACTTCACCCAATAGTGTATTGTATCACAATCTAGTAGTTACATTTGAAAATTTTGTTCTAGGAAATTTTGTTTGAGCGCAATCATCAAACTTAATTAAAAAAGTCATTTAAGCCTTTTCACAGTGAGATCTATGCGATATGGCCGAGAAATGTAATTTTGATGTTAACTCCCAAACCGCTGCGCAGAAGTCAACCAAACTTCACCCATTAGTGTATTTTATCACAATCTAGTAGTTACATGTGGAAATTTGGTTCTAGGACATTTGATTTGAGCGCAATCCTCAAACTTAGGTCAAAAAAGCCATTTAAGCCTTTTCACAGTGAGATCTATGCGATATGGCCGAGAAATGTAATTTTGATGTTAACTCCCAAACCGCTGCGCAGAAGTCAACCAAACTTCACCCAATAGTGTATTGTATCACAATCTAGTAGTTACATTTAAAAATTTTGTTCTAGGACATTTTGTTTGAACGCAATCATCAAACTTAATTAAAAAAGTCATTTAAGCCTTTTCACAGTGAGATCTATGCGATATGGCCGAGAAATGTAATTTTGATGTTAACTCCCAAACCGCTGCGCAGAAGTCAACCAAACTTCACCCATTAGTGTATTGTATCACAATCTAGTAGTTACATGTGGAAATTTGGTTATAGGACATTTGATTTGAGCGCAATCCTCAAACTTAGGTCAAAAAAGCCATTTAAGCCTTTTCACAGTGAGATCTATGCGATATGGCCGAGAAATGTAATTTTGATGTTAACTCCCAAACCGCTGCGCAGAAGTCAACCAAACTTCACCCAATAGTGTATTGTATCACAATCTAGTAGTTACATTTGAAAATTTTGTTCTAGGAAATTTTGTTTGAGCGCAATCATCAAACTTAATTAAAAAAGTCATTTAAGCCTTTTCACAGTGAGATCTATGCGATATGGCCGAGAAATGTAATTTTTATGTTAACTCCCATACCGCTGCGCAGAAGTCAACCAAACTTCACCCATTAGTGTATTTTATCACAATCTAGTAGTTACATGTGGAAATTTGGTTCTAGGACATTTGATTTGAGCGCAATCCTCAAACTTAGGTCAAAAAAGCCATTTAAGCCTTTTCACAGTGAGATCTATGCGATATGGCCGAGAAATGTAATTTTGATGTTAACTCCCAAACCGCTGCGCAGAAGTCAACCAAACTTCACCCAATAGTGTATTGTATCACATTCTAGTAGTTACATTTGAAAATTTCGTTCTAGGACATTTGGATTGAGCGCAATCCTCAAACTTAGGTCAAAAAAGCCATTTAAGCCTTTTCACAGTGAGATCTATGCGATATGGCCGAGAAATGTAATTTTGATGTTAACTCCCAAACCGCTGCGCAGAAGTCAACCAAACTTCACCCAATAGTGTATTGTATCACATTCTAGTAGTTACATTTGAAAATTTCGTTCTAGGACATTTGGTTTGAGCGCAATCCTCAAACTTAGGTCAAAAAAGCCATTTAAGCCTTTTCACAGTGAGATCTATGCGATATGGCCAAGAAATGTAATTTTGATGTTAACTCCCAAACCGCTGCGCAGAAGTCAACCAAACTTCACCCAATAGTGTATTGTATCACAATCTAGTAGTTACATTTGAAAATTTTGTTCTAGGACATTTTGTTTGAACGCAATCATCAAACTTAATTAAAAAAGTCATTTAAGCCTTTTCACAGTGAGATCTATGCGATATGGCCGAGAAATGTAATTTTGATGTTAACTCCCAAACCGCTGCGCAGAAGTCAACCAAACTTCACCCAATAGTGTATTGTATCACAATCTAGTAGTTACATTTGAAAATTTTGTTCTAGGACATTTTGTTTGAGCGCAATCCTCAAACTTAGGTCAAAAAAGCCATTTAAGCCTTTTCACAGTGAGATCTATGCGATATGGCCGAGAAATGTAATTTTGATGTTAACTCCCAAACCGCTGCGCAGAAGTCAACCAAACTTCACCCAATAGTGTATTGTATCACAATCTAGTAGTTACATTTGAAAATTTTGTTCTAGGACATTTTGTTTGAACGCAATCATCAAACTTAATTAAAAAAGTCATTTAAGCCTTTTCACAGTGAGATCTATGCGATATGGCCGAGAAATGTAATTTTGATGTTAACTCCCAAACCGCTGCGCAGAAGTCAACCAAACTTCACCCAATAGTGTATTGTATCACAATCTAGTAGTTACATTTGAAAATTTTGTTCTAGGAAATTTTGTTTGAGCGCAATCATCAAACTTAATTAAAAAAGTCATTTAAGCCTTTTCACAGTGAGATCTATGCGATATGGCCGAGAAATGTAATTTTGATGTTAACTCCCAAACCGCTGCGCAGAAGTCAACCAAACTTCACCCAATAGTGTATTGTATCACAATCTAGTAGTTACCTTTGAAAATTTTGTTCTAGGACATTTTGTTTGAACGCAATCCTCAAACTTAGGTCAAAAAAGCCATTTAAGCCTTTTTACAGTGAGATCTATGCGATATGGCCGAGAAATGTAATTTTGATGTTAACTCCCAAACCGCTGCGCAGAAGTCAACCAAACTTCACCCAATAGTGTATTGTATCACAATCTAGTAGTTACATTTAAAAATTTTGTTCTAGGACATTTTGTTTGAACGCAATCATCAAACTTAATTAAAAAAGTCATTTAAGCCTTTTCACAGTGAGATCTATGCGATATGGCCGAGAAATGTAATTTTGATGTTAACTCCCAAACCGCTGCGCAGAAGTCAACCAAACTTCACCCATTAGTGTATTGTATCACAATCTAGTAGTTACATGTGGAAATTTGGTTATAGGACATTTGATTTGAGCGCAATCCTCAAACTTAGGTCAAAAAAGCCATTTAAGCCTTTTCACAGTGAGATCTATGCGATATGGCCGAGAAATGTAATTTTGATGTTAACTCCCAAACCGCTGCGCAGAAGTCAACCAAACTTCACCCAATAGTGTATTGTATCACAATCTAGTAGTTACATTTGAAAATTTTGTTCTAGGACATTTTGTTTGAGCGCAATCCTCAAACTTAGGTCAAAAAAGCCATTTAAGCCTTTTCACAGTGAGATCTATGCGATATGGCCGAGAAATGTAATTTTGATGTTAACTCCCAAACCGCTGCGCAGAAGTCAACCAAACTTCACCCAATAGTGTATTGTATCACAATCTAGTAGTTACATTTGAAAATTTTGTTCTAGGACATTTTGTTTGAACGCAATCATCAAACTTAATTAAAAAAGTCATTTAAGCCTTTTCACAGTGAGATCTATGCGATATGGCCGAGAAATGTAATTTTGATGTTAACTCCCAAACCGCTGCGCAGAAGTCAACCAAACTTCACCCAATAGTGTATTGTATCACAATCTAGTAGTTACATTTGAAAATTTTGTTCTAGGAAATTTTGTTTGAGCGCAATCATCAAACTTAATTAAAAAAGTCATTTAAGCCTTTTCACAGTGAGATCTATGCGATATGGCCGAGAAATGTAATTTTGATGTTAACTCCCAAACCGCTGCGCAGAAGTCAACCAAACTTCACCCATTAGTGTATTTTATCACAATCTAGTAGTTACATGTGGAAATTTGGTTCTAGGACATTTGATTTGAGCGCAATCCTCAAACTTAGGTCAAAAAAGCCATTTAAGCCTTTTCACAGTGAGATCTATGCGATATGGCCGAGAAATGTAATTTTGATGTTAACTCCCAAACCGCTGCGCAGAAGTCAACCAAACTTCACCCAATAGTGTATTGTATCACAATCTAGTAGTTACATTTAAAAATTTTGTTCTAGGACATTTTGTTTGAACGCAATCATCAAACTTAATTAAAAAAGTCATTTAAGCCTTTTCACAGTGAGATCTATGCGATATGGCCGAGAAATGTAATTTTGATGTTAACTCCCAAACCGCTGCGCAGAAGTCAACCAAACTTCACCCATTAGTGTATTGTATCACAATCTAGTAGTTACATGTGGAAATTTGGTTATAGGACATTTGATTTGAGCGCAATCCTCAAACTTAGGTCAAAAAAGCCATTTAAGCCTTTTCACAGTGAGATCTATGCGATATGGCCGAGAAATGTAATTTTGATGTTAACTCCCAAACCGCTGCGCAGAAGTCAACCAAACTACACCCAATAGTGTATTGTATCACAATCTAGTAGTTACATGTGGAAATTTGGTTCTAGGACATTTGATTTGAGCGCAATCCTCAAACTTAGGTCAAAAAAGCCATTTAAGCCTTTTCACAGTGAGATCTATGCGATATGGCCGAGAAATGTAATTTTGATGTTAACTCCCAAACCGCTGCGCAGAAGTCAACCAAACTTCAACCAATAGTGTATTGTATCACATTCTAGTAGTTACATTTGAAAATTTCGTTCTAGGACATTTGGTTTGAGCGCAATCCTCAAACTTAGGTCAAAAAAGCCATTTAAGCCTTTTCACAGTGAGATCTATGCGATATGGCCGAGAAATGTAATTTTGATGTTAACTCCCAAACCGCTGCGCAGAAGTCAACCAAACTTCACCCAATAGTGTATTGTATCACATTCTAGTAGTTACATTTGAAAATTTCGTTCTAGGACATTTGGTTTGAGCGCAATCCTCAAACTTAGGTCAAAAAAGCCATTTAAGCCTTTTCACAGTGAGATCTATGCGATATGGCCGAGAAATGTAATTTTGATGTTAACTCCCAAACCGCTGCGCAGAAGTCAACCAAACTTCACCCAATAGTGTATTGTATCACAATCTAGTAGTTACATTTGAAAATTTTGTTCTAGGACATTTTGTTTGAACGCAATCATCAAACTTAATTAAAAAAGTCATTTAAGCCTTTTCACAGTGAGATCTATGCGATATGGCCGAGAAATGTAATTTTGATGTTAACTCCCAAACCGCTGCGCAGAAGTCAACCAAACTTCACCAAATAGTGTATTGTATCACAATCTAGTAGTTACATTTGAAAATTTTGTTCTAGAACATTTTGTTTGAACGCAATCATCAAACTTAATTAAAAAAGTCATTTAAGCCTTTTCACAGTGAGATCTATGCGATATGGCCGAGAAATGTAATTTTGATGTTAACTCCCAAACCGCTGCGCAGAAGTCAACCAAACTTCACCCAATAGTGTATTGTATCACAATCTAGTAGTTACATTTGAAAATTTTGTTCTAGGAAATTTTGTTTGAGCGCAATCATCAAACTTAATTAAAAAAGTCATTTAAGCCTTTTCACAGTGAGATCTATGCGATATGGCCGAGAAATGTAATTTTGATGTTAACTCCCAAACCGCTGCGCAGAAGTCAACCAAACTTCACCCATTAGTGTATTTTATCACAATCTAGTAGTTACATGTGGAAATTTGGTTCTAGGACATTTGATTTGAGCGCAATCCTCAAACTTAGGTCAAAAAAGCCATTTAAGCCTTTTCACAGTGAGATCTATGCGATATGGCCGAGAAATGTAATTTTGATGTTAACTCCCAAACCGCTGCGCAGAAGTCAACCAAACTTCACCCAATAGTGTATTGTATCACAATCTAGTAGTTACATTTAAAAATTTTGTTCTAGGACATTTTGTTTGAACGCAATCATCAAACTTAATTAAAAAAGTCATTTAAGCCTTTTCACAGTGAGATCTATGCGATATGGCCGAGAAATGTAATTTTGATGTTAACTCCCAAACCGCTGCGCAGAAGTCAACCAAACTTCACCCATTAGTGTATTGTATCACAATCTAGTAGTTACATGTGGAAATTTGGTTATAGGACATTTGATTTGAGCGCAATCCTCAAACTTAGGTCAAAAAAGCCATTTAAGCCTTTTCACAGTGAGATCTATGCGATATGGCCGAGAAATGTAATTTTGATGTTAACTCCCAAACCGCTGCGCAGAAGTCAACCAAACTTCACCCAATAGTGTATTGTATCACAATCTAGTAGTTACATTTGAAAATTTTGTTCTAGGAAATTTTGTTTGAGCGCAATCATCAAACTTAATTAAAAAAGTCATTTAAGCCTTTTCACAGTGAGATCTATGCGATATGGCCGAGAAATGTAATTTTTATGTTAACTCCCAAACCGCTGCGCAGAAGTCAACCAAACTTCACCCAATAGTGTATTGTATCACAATCTAGTAGTTATATTTGAAAATTTTGTTCTAGGACATTTTGTTTGAACGCAATCATCAAACTTAATTAAAAAAGTCATTTAAGCCTTTTCACAGTGAGATCTATGCGATATGGCCGAGAAATGTAATTTTGATGTTAACTCCCAAACCGCTGCGCAGAAGTCAACCAAACTTCACCCAATAGTGTATTGTATCACAATCTAGTAGTTACCTTTGAAAATTTTGTTCTAGGACATTTTGTTTGAACGCAATCCTCAAACTTAGGTCAAAAAAGCCATTTAAGCCTTTTCACAGTGAGATCTATGCGATATGGCCGAGAAATGTAATTTTGATGTTAACTCCCAAACCGCTGCGCAGAAGTAAACCAAACTTCACCCATTAGTGTATTGTATCACAATCTAGTAGTTACATGTGGAAATTTGGTTCTAGGACATTTGATTTGAGCGCAATCCTCAAACTTAGGTCAAAAAAGCCATTTAAGCCTTTTCACAGTGAGATCTATGCGATATGGCCGAGAAATGTAATTTTGATGTTAACTCCCAAACCGCTGCGCAGAAGTCAACCAAACTTCACCCAATAGTGTATTGTATCACAATCTAGTAGTTACATTTGAAAATTTTGTTCTAGGACATTTTGTTTGAACGCAATCATCAAACTTAATTAAAAAAGTCATTTAAGCCTTTTCACAGTGAGATCTATGCGATATGGCCGAGAAATGTAATTTTGATGTTAACTCCCAAACCGCTGCGCAGAAGTCAACCAAACTTCCCCCAATAGTGTATTGTATCACAATCTAGTAGTTACATTTGAAAATTTTGTTCTAGGAAATTTTGTTTGAGCGCAATCATCAAACTTAATTAAAAAAGTCATTTAAGCCTTTTCACAGTGAGATCTATGCGATATGGCCGAGAAATGTAATTTTGATGTTAACTCCCAAACCGCTGCGCAGAAGTCAACCAAACTTCACCCAATAGTGTATTGTATCACAATCTAGTAGTTACATTTAAAAATTTTGTTCTAGGACATTTTGTTTGAACGCAATCATCAAACTTAATTAAAAAAGTCATTTAAGCCTTTTCACAGTGAGATCTATGCGATATGGCCGAGAAATGTAATTTTGATGTTAACTCCCAAACCGCTGCGCAGAAGTCAACCAAACTTCACCCATTAGTGTATTGTATCACAATCTAGTAGTTACATGTGGAAATTTGGTTATAGGACATTTGATTTGAGCGCAATCCTCAAACTTAGGTCAAAAAAGCCATTTAAGCCTTTTCACAGTGAGATCTATGCGATATGGCCGAGAAATGTAATTTTGATGTTAACTCCCAAACCGCTGCGCAGAAGTCAACCAAACTTCACCCAATAGTGTATTGTATCACAATCTAGTAGTTACATTTGAAAATTTTGTTCTAGGAAATTTTGTTTGAGCGCAATCATCAAACTTAATTAAAAAAGTCATTTAAGCCTTTTCACAGTGAGATCTATGCGATATGGCCGAGAAATGTAATTTTGATGTTAACTCCCAAACCGCTGCGCAGAAGTCAACCAAACTTCACCCATTAGTGTATTTTATCACAATCTAGTAGTTACATGTGGAAATTTGGTTCTAGGACATTTGATTTGAGCGCAATCCTCAAACTTAGGTCAAAAAAGCCATTTAAGCCTTTTCACAGTGAGATCTATGCGATATGGCCGAGAAATGTAATTTTGATGTTAACTCCCAAACCGCTGCGCAGAAGTCAACCAAACTTCACCCAATAGTGTATTGTATCACATTCTAGTAGTTACATTTGAAAATTTCGTTCCAGGACATTTGGTTTGAGCGCAATCCTCAAACTTAGGTCAAAAAAGCCATTTAAGCCTTTTCACAGTGAGATCTATGCGATATGGCCGAGAAATGTAATTTTGATGTTAACTCCCAAACCGCTGCGCAGAAGTCAACCAAACTTCACCCAATAGTGTATTGTATCACAATCTAGTAGTTACATTTGAAAATTTTG
This sequence comes from Corythoichthys intestinalis, assembly GCF_030265065.1. Classification (NCBI taxonomy): domain Eukaryota; kingdom Metazoa; phylum Chordata; class Actinopteri; order Syngnathiformes; family Syngnathidae; genus Corythoichthys; species Corythoichthys intestinalis. The sequence continues at coordinate 3,325,477 of NC_080404.1, forward strand.
TTCTAGGACATTTTGTTTGAACGCAATCATCAAACTTAATTAAAAAAGTCATTTAAGCCTTTTCACAGTGAGATCTATGCGATATGGCCGAGAAATGTAATTTTGATGTTAACTCCCAAACCGCTGCGCAGAAGTCAACCAAACTTCACCCATTAGTGTATTGTATCACAATCTAGTAGTTACATGTGGAAATTTGGTTATAGAACATTTGATTTGAGCGCAATCCTCAAACTTAGGTCAAAAAAGCCATTTAAGCCTTTTCACAGTGAGATCTATGCGATATAGCCGAGAAATGTAATTTTGATGTTAACTCCCAAACCGCTGCGCAGAAGTCAACCAAACTTCACCCAATAGTGTATTGTATCACAATCTAGTAGTTACATTTGAAAATTTTGTTCTAGGAAATTTTGTTTGAGCGCAATCATCAAACTTAATTAAAAAAGTCATTTAAGCCTTTTCACAGTGAGATCTATGCGATATGGCCGAGAAATGTAATTTTTATGTTAACTCCCAAACCGCTGCGCAGAAGTCAACCAAACTTCACCCATTAGTGTATTTTATCACAATCTAGTAGTTACATGTGGAAATTTGGTTCTAGGACATTTGATTTGAGCGCAATCCTCAAACTTAGGTCAAAAAAGCCATTTAAGCCTTTTCACAGTGAGATCTATGCGATATGGCCGAGAAATGTAATTTTGATGTTAACTCCCAAACCGCTGCGCAGAAGTCAACCAAACTTCACCCAATAGTGTATTGTATCACATTCTAGTAGTTACATTTGAAAATTTTGTTCTAGGACATTTGGTTTGAGCGCAATCCTCAAACTTAGGTCAAAAAAGCCATTTAAGCCTTTTCACAGTGAGATCTATGCGATATGGCCGAGAAATGTAATTTTGATGTTAACTCCCAAACCGCTGCGCAGAAGTCAACCAAACTTCACCCAATAGTGTATTGTATCACATTCTAGTAGTTACATTTGAAAATTTCGTTCTAGGACATTTGGTTTGAGCGCAATCCTCAAACTTAGGTCAAAAAAGCCATTTAAGCCTTTTCACAGTGAGATCTATGCGATATGGCCGAGAAATGTAATTTTGATGTTAACTCCCAAACCGCTGCGCAGAAGTCAACCAAACTTCACCCAATAGTGTATTGTATCACAATCTAGTAGTTACATTTGAAAATTTTGTTCTAGGACATTTTGTTTGAACGCAATCATCAAACTTAATTAAAAAAGTCATTTAAGCCTTTTCACAGTGAGATCTATGCGATATGGCCGAGAAATGTAATTTTGATGTTAACTCCCAAACCGCTGCGCAGAAGTCATCCAAACTTCACCCAATAGTGTATTGTATCACAATCTAGTAGTTACATTTGAAAATTTTGTTCTAGGACATTTTGTTTGAGCGCAATCCTCAAACTTAGGTCAAAAAAGCCATTTAAGCCTTTTCACAGTGAGATCTATGCGATATGGCCGAGAAATGTAATTTTGATGTTAACTCCCAAACCGCTGCGCAGAAGTCAACCAAACTTCACCCAATAGTGTATTGTATCACAATCTAGTAGTTACATTTAAAAATTTTGTTCTAGGACATTTTGTTTGAACGCAATCATCAAACTTAATTAAAAAAGTCATTTAAGCCTTTTCACAGTGAGATCTATGCGATATGGCCGAGAAATGTAATTTTGATGTTAACTCCCAAACCGCTGCGCAGAAGTCAACCAAACTTCACCCAATAGTGTATTGTATCACAATCTAGTAGTTACATTTGAAAATTTTGTTCTAGGACATTTTGTTTGAGCGCAATCCTCAAACTTAGGTCAAAAAAGCCATTTAAGCCTTTTCACAGTGAGATCTATGCGATATGGCCGAGAAATGTAATTTTGATGTTAACTCCCAAACCGCTGCGCAGAAGTCAACCAAACTTCACCCAATAGTGTATTGTATCACAATCTAGTAGTTACATTTGAAAATTTTGTTCTAGGACATTTTGTTTGAACGCAATCATCAAACTTAATTAAAAAAGTCATTTAAGCCTTTTCACAGTGAGATCTATGCGATATGGCCGAGAAATGTAATTTTGATGTTAACTCCCAAACCGCTGCGCAGAAATCAACCAAACTTCCCCCAATAGTGTATTGTATCACAATCTAGTAGTTACATTTGAAAATTTTGTTCTAGGAAATTTTGTTTGAGCGCAATCATCAAACTTAATTAAAAAAGTCATTTAAGCCTTTTCACAGTGAGATCTATGCGATATGGCCGAGAAATGTAATTTTGATGTTAACTCCCAAACCGCTGCGCAGAAGTCAACCAAACTTCACCCAATAGTGTATTGTATCACAATCTAGTAGTTACATTTAAAAATTTTGTTCTAGGACATTTTGTTTGAACGCAATCATCAAACTTAATTAAAAAAGTCATTTAAGCCTTTTCACAGTGAGATCTATGCGATATGGCCGAGAAATGTAATTTTGATGTTAACTCCCAAACCGCTGCGCAGAAGTCAACCAAACTTCACCCATTAGTGTATTGTATCACAATCTAGTAGTTACATGTGGAAATTTGGTTATAGGACATTTGATTTGAGCGCAATCCTCAAACTTAGGTCAAAAAAGCCATTTAAGCCTTTTCACAGTGAGATCTATGCGATATGGCCGAGAAATGTAATTTTGATAACTCCCAAACCGCTGCGCAGAAGTCAACCAAACTTCACCCAATAGTGTATTGTATCACAATCTAGTAGTTACATTTGAAAATTTTGTTCTAGGAAATTTTGTTTGAGCGCAATCATCAAACTTAATTAAAAAAGTCATTTAAGCCTTTTCACAGTGAGATCTATGCGATATGGCCGAGAAATGTAATTTTGATGTTAACTCCCAAACCGCTGCGCAGAAGTCAACCAAACTTCACCCATTAGTGTATTTTATCACAATCTAGTAGTTACATGTGGAAATTTGGTTCTAGGACATTTGATTTGAGCGCAATCCTCAAACTTAGGTCAAAAAAGCCATTTAAGCCTTTTCACAGTGAGATCTATGCGATATGGCCGAGAAATGTAATTTTGATGTTAACTCCCAAACCGCTGCGCAGAAGTCAACCAAACTTCACCCAATAGTGTATTGTATCACATTCTAGTAGTTACATTTGAAAATTTCGTTCTAGGACATTTGGTTTGAGCGCAATCCTCAAACTTAGGTCAAAAAAGCCATTTAAGCCTTTTCACAGTGAGATCTATGCGATATGGCCGAGAAATGTAATTTTGATGTTAACTCCCAAACCGCTGCGCAGAAGTCAACCAAACTTCACCCAATAGTGTATTGTATCACAATCTAGTAGTTACATTTGAAAATTTTGTTCTAGGACATTTTGTTTGAACGCAATCATCAAACTTAATTAAAAAAGTCATTTAAGCCTTTTCACAGTGAGATCTATGCGATATGGCCGAGAAATGTAATTTTGATGTTAACTCCCAAACCGCTGCGCAGAAGTCAACCAAACTTCACCCAATAGTGTATTGTATCACAATCTAGTAGTTACATTTGAAAATTTTGTTCTAGGACATTTTGTTTGAGCGCAATCCTCAAACTTAGGTCAAAAAAGCCATTTAAGCCTTTTCACAGTGAGATCTATGCGATATGGCCGAGAAATGTAATTTTGATGTTAACTCCCAAACCGCTGCGCAGAAGTCAACCAAACTTCACCCAATAGTGTATTGTATCACAATCTAGTAGTTACATTTGAAAATTTTGTTCTAGGACATTTTGTTTGAACGCAATCATCAAACTTAATTAAAAAAGTCATTTAAGCCTTTTCACAGTGAGATCTATGCGATATGGCCGAGAAATGTAATTTTGATGTTAACTCCCAAACCGCTGCGCAGAAGTCAACCAAACTTCACCCAATAGTGTATTGTATCACAATCTAGTAGTTACATTTGAAAATTTTGTTCTAGGAAATTTTGTTTGAGCGCAATCATCAAACTTAATTAAAAAAGTCATTTAAGCCTTTTCACAGTGAGATCTATGCGATATGGCCGAGAAATGTAATTTTGATGTTAACTCCCAAACCGCTGCGCAGAAGTCAACCAAACTTCACCCATTAGTGTATTTTATCACAATCTAGTAGTTACATGTGGAAATTTGGTTCTAGGACATTTGATTTGAGCGCAATCCTCAAACTTAGGTCAAAAAAGCCATTTAAGCCTTTTCACAGTGAGATCTATGCGATATGGCCGAGAAATGTAATTTTGATGTTAACTCCCAAACCGCTGCGCAGAAGTCAACCAAACTTCACCCAATAGTGTATTGTATCACATTCTAGTAGTTACATTTGAAAATTTCGTTCTAGGACATTTGGTTTGAGCGCAATCCTCAAACTTAGGTCAAAAAAGCCATTTAAGCCTTTTCACAGTGAGATCTATGCGATATGGCCGAGAAATGTAATTTTGATGTTAACTCCCAAACCGCTGCGCAGAAGTCAACCAAACTTCACCCAATAGTGTATTGTATCACAATCTAGTAGTTACATTTGAAAATTTTGTTCTAGGACATTTTGTTTGAACGCAATCATCAAACTTAATTAAAAAAGTCATTTAAGCCTTTTCACAGTGAGATCTATGCGATATGGCCGAGAAATGTAATTTTGATGTTAACTCCCAAACCGCTGCGCAGAAGTCAACCAAACTTCACCCAATAGTGTATTGTATCACAATCTAGTAGTTACATTTGAAAATTTTGTTCTAGGACATTTTGTTTGAGCGCAATCCTCAAACTTAGGTCAAAAAAGCCATTTAAGCCTTTTCACAGTGAGATCTATGCGATATGGCCGAGAAATGTAATTTTGATGTTAACTCCCAAACCGCTGCGCAGAAGTCAACCAAACTTCACCCATTAGTGTATTGTATCACAATCTAGTAGTTACATGTGGAAATTTGGTTATAGGACATTTGATTTGAGCGCAATCCTCAAACCTAGGTCAAAAAAGCCATTTAAGCCTTTTCACAGTGAGATCTATGCGATATAGCCGAGAAATGTAATTTTGATGTTAACTCCCAAACCGCTGCGCAGAAGTCAACCAAACTTCACCCAATAGTGTATTGTATCACAATCTAGTAGTTACATTTGAAAATTTTGTTCTAGGAAATTTTGTTTGAGCGCAATCATCAAACTTAATTAAAAAAGTCATTTAAGCCTTTTCACAGTGAGATCTATGCGATATGGCCGAGAAATGTAATTTTTATGTTAACTCCCAAACCGCTGCGCAGAAGTCAACCAAACTTCACCCATTAGTGTATTTTATCACAATCTAGTAGTTACATGTGGAAATTTGGTTCTAGGACATTTGATTTGAGCGCAATCCTCAAACTTAGGTCAAAAAAGCCATTTAAGCCTTTTCACAGTGAGATCTATGCGATATGGCCGAGAAATGTAATTTTGATGTTAACTCCCAAACCGCTGCGCAGAAGTCAACCAAACTTCACCCAATAGTGTATTGTATCACATTCTAGTAGTTACATTTGAAAATTTTGTTCTAGGACATTTGGTTTGAGCGCAATCCTCAAACTTAGGTCAAAAAAGCCATTTAAGCCTTTTCACAGTGAGATCTATGCGATATGGCCGAGAAATGTAATTTTGATGTTAACTCCCAAACCGCTGCGCAGAAGTCAACCAAACTTCACCCAATAGTGTATTGTATCACATTCTAGTAGTTACATTTGAAAATTTCGTTCTAGGACATTTGGTTTGAGCGCAATCCTCAAACTTAGGTCAAAAAAGCCATTTAAGCCTTTTCACAGTGAGATCTATGCGATATGGCCGAGAAATGTAATTTTGATGTTAACTCCCAAACCGCTGCGCAGAAGTCAACCAAACTTCACCCAATAGTGTATTGTATCACAATCTAGTAGTTACATTTGAAAATTTTGTTCTAGGACATTTTGTTTGAACGCAATCATCAAACTTAATTAAAAAAGTCATTTAAGCCTTTTCACAGTGAGATCTATGCGATATGGCCGAGAAATGTAATTTTGATGTTAACTCCCAAACCGCTGCGCAGAAGTCATCCAAACTTCACCCAATAGTGTATTGTATCACAATCTAGTAGTTACATTTGAAAATTTTGTTCTAGGACATTTTGTTTGAGCGCAATCCTCAAACTTAGGTCAAAAAAGCCATTTAAGCCTTTTCACAGTGAGATCTATGCGATATGGCCGAGAAATGTAATTTTGATGTTAACTCCCAAACCGCTGCGCAGAAGTCAACCAAACTTCACCCAATAGTGTATTGTATCACAATCTAGTAGTTACATTTGAAAATTTTGTTCTAGGACATTTTGTTTGAACGCAATCATCAAACTTAATTAAAAAAGTCATTTAAGCCTTTTCACAGTGAGATCTATGCGATATGGCCGAGAAATGTAATTTTGATGTTAACTCCCAAACCGCTGCGCAGAAGTCAACCAAACTTCCCCCAATAGTGTATTGTATCACAATCTAGTAGTTACATTTGAAAATTTTGTTCTAGGAAATTTTGTTTGAGCGCAATCATCAAACTTAATTAAAAAAGTCATTTAAGCCTTTTCACAGTGAGATCTATGCGATATGGCCGAGAAATGTAATTTTGATGTTAACTCCCAAACCGCTGCGCAGAAGTCAACCAAACTTCACCCAATAGTGTATTGTATCACAATCTAGTAGTTACATTTAAAAATTTTGTTCTAGGACATTTTGTTTGAACGCAATCATCAAACTTAATTAAAAAAGTCATTTAAGCCTTTTCACAGTGAGATCTATGCGATATGGCCGAGAAATGTAATTTTGATGTTAACTCCCAAACCGCTGCGCAGAAGTCAACCAAACTTCACCCATTAGTGTATTGTATCACAATCTAGTAGTTACATGTGGAAATTTGGTTATAGGACATTTGATTTGAGCGCAATCCTCAAACTTAGGTCAAAAAAGCCATTTAAGCCTTTTCACAGTGAGATCTATGCGATATGGCCGAGAAATGTAATTTTGATGTTAACTCCCAAACCGCTGCGCAGAAGTCAACCAAACTTCACCCAATAGTGTATTGTATCACAATCTAGTAGTTACATTTGAAAATTTTGTTCTAGGAAATTTTGTTTGAGCGCAATCATCAAACTTAATTAAAAAAGTCATTTAAGCCTTTTCACAGTGAGATCTATGCGATATGGCCGAGAAATGTAATTTTGATGTTAACTCCCAAACCGCTGCGCAGAAGTCAACCAAACTTCACCCATTAGTGTATTTTATCACAATCTAGTAGTTACATGTGGAAATTTGGTTCTAGGACATTTGATTTGAGCGCAATCCTCAAACTTAGGTCAAAAAAGCCATTTAAGCCTTTTCACAGTGAGATCTATGCGATATGGCCGAGAAATGTAATTTTTATGTTAACTCCCAAACCGCTGCGCAGAAGTCAACCAAACTTCACCCAATAGTGTATTGTATCACAATCTAGTAGTTACATTTAAAAATTTTGTTCTAGGACATTTTGTTTGAACGCAATCATCAAACTTAATTAAAAAAGTCATTTAAGCCTTTTCACAGTGAGATCTATGCGATATGGCCGAGAAATGTAATTTTGATGTTAACTCCCAAACCGCTGCGCAGAAGTCAACCAAACTTCACCCATTAGTGTATTGTATCACAATCTAGTAGTTACATGTGGAAATTTGGTTATAGGACATTTGATTTGAGCGCAATCCTCAAACTTAGGTCAAAAAAGCCATTTAAGCCTTTTCACAGTGAGATCTATGCGATATGGCCGAGAAATGTAATTTTGATGTTAACTCCCAAACCGCTGCGCAGAAGTCAACCAAACTTCACCCAATAGTGTATTGTATCACAATCTAGTAGTTACATTTGAAAATTTTGTTCTAGGAAATTTTGTTTGAGCGCAATCATCAAACTTAATTAAAAAAGTCATTTAAGCCTTTTCACAGTGAGATCTATGCGATATGGCCGAGAAATGTAATTTTGATGTTAACTCCCAAACCGCTGCGCAGAAGTCAACCAAACTTCACCCATTAGTGTATTTTATCACAATCTAGTAGTTACATGTGGAAATTTGGTTCTAGGACATTTGATTTGAGCGCAATCCTCAAACTTAGGTCAAAAAAGCCATTTAAGCCTTTTCACAGTGAGATCTATGCGATATGGCCGAGAAATGTAATTTTGATGTTAACTCCCAAACCGCTGCGCAGAAGTCAACCAAACTTCACCCAATAGTGTATTGTATCACATTCTAGTAGTTACATTTGAAAATTTTGTTCTAGGACATTTTGTTTGAACGCAATCATCAAACTTAATTAAAAAAGTCATTTAAGCCTTTTCACAGTGAGATCTATGCGATATGGCCGAGAAATGTAATTTTGATGTTAACTCCCAAACCGCTGCGCAGAAGTCAACCAAACTTCACCCAATAGTGTATTGTATCACAATCTAGTAGTTACATTTGAAAATTTTGTTCTAGGAAATTTTGTTTGAGCGCAATCATCAAACTTAATTAAAAAAGTCATTTAAGCCTTTTCACAGTGAGATCTATGCGATATGGCCGAGAAATGTAATTTTGATGTTAACTCCCAAACCGCTGCGCAGAAGTCAACCAAACTTCACCCATTAGTGTATTTTATCACAATCTAGTAGTTACATGTGGAAATTTGGTTCTAGGACATTTGATTTGAGCGCAATCCTCAAACTTAGGTCAAAAAAGCCATTTAAGCCTTTTCACAGTGAGATCTATGCGATATGGCCGAGAAATGTAATTTTGATGTTAACTCCCAAACCGCTGCGCAGAAGTCAACCAAACTTCACCCAATAGTGTATTGTATCACAATCTAGTAGTTACATTTAAAAATTTTGTTCTAGGACATTTTGTTTGAACGCAATCATCAAACTTAATTAAAAAAGTCATTTAAGCCTTTTCACAGTGAGATCTATGCGATATGGCCGAGAAATGTAATTTTGATGTTAACTCCCAAACCGCTGCGCAGAAGTCAACCAAACTTCACCCATTAGTGTATTGTATCACAATCTAGTAGTTACATGTGGAAATTTGGTTATAGGACATTTGATTTGAGCGCAATCCTCAAACTTAGGTCAAAAAAGCCATTTAAGCCTTTTCACAGTGAGATCTATGCGATATGGCCGAGAAATGTAATTTTGATGTTAACTCCCAAACCGCTGCGCAGAAGTCAACCAAACTTCACCCAATAGTGTATTGTATCACAATCTAGTAGTTACATTTGAAAATTTTGTTCTAGGAAATTTTGTTTGAGCGCAATCATCAAACAATTAAAAAAGTCATTTAAGCCTTTTCACAGTGAGATCTATGCGATATGGCCGAGAAATGTAATTTTTATGTTAACTCCCAAACCGCTGCGCAGAAGTCAACCAAACTTCACCCATTAGTGTATTTTATCACAATCTAGTAGTTACATGTGGAAATTTGGTTCTAGGACATTTGATTTGAGCGCAATCCTCAAACTTAGGTCAAAAAAGCCATTTAAGCCTTTTCACAGTGAGATCTATGCGATATGGCCGAGAAATGTATTTTTGATGTTAACTCCCAAACCGCTGCGCAGAAGTCAACCAAACTTCACCCAATAGTGTATTGTATCAAATTCTAGTAGTTACATTTGAAAATTTCGTTCTAGGACATTTGGTTTGAGCGCAATCCTCAAACTTAGGTCAAAAAAGCCATTTAAGCCTTTTCACAGTGAGATCTATGCGATATGGCCGAGAAATGTAATTTTGATGTTAACTCCCAAACCGCTGCGCAGAAGTCAACCAAACTTCACCCAATAGTGTATTGTATCACAATCTAGTAGTTACATTTGAAAATGTTGTTCTAGGACATTTTGTTTGAACGCAATCATCAAACTTAATTAAAAAAGTCATTTAAGCCTTTTCACAGTGAGATCTATGCGATATGGCCGAGAAATGTAATTTTGATGTTAACTCCCAAACCGCTGCGCAGAAGTCAACCAAACTTCACCCAATAGTGTATTGTATCACAATCTAGTAGTTACATTTGAAAATTTTGTTCTAGGACATTTTGTTTGAGCGCAATCCTCAAACTTAGGTCAAAAAAGCCATTTAAGCCTTTTCACAGTGAGATCTATGCGATATGGCCGAGAAATGTAATTTTGATGTTAACTCCCAAACCGCTGCGCAGAAGTCAACCAAACTTCACCCATTAGTGTATTTTATCACAATCTAGTAGTTACATGTGGAAATTTGGTTCTAGGACATTTGATTTGAGCGCAATCCTCAAACTTAGGTCAAAAAAGCCATTTAAGCCTTTTCACAGTGAGATCTATGCGATATGGCCGAGAAATGTAATTTTGATGTTAACTCCCAAACCGCTGCGCAGAAGTCAACCAAACTTCACCCAATAGTGTATTGTATCACAATCTAGTAGTTACATTTAAAAATTTTGTTCTAGGACATTTTGTTTGAACGCAATCATCAAACTTAATTAAAAAAGTCATTTAAGCCTTTTCACAGTGAGATCTATGCGATATGGCCGAGAAATGTAATTTTGATGTTAACTCCCAAACCGCTGCGCAGAAGTCAACCAAACTTCACCCATTAGTGTATTGTATCACAATCTAGTAGTTACATGTGGAAATTTGGTTATAGGACATTTGATTTGAGCGCAATCCTCAAACTTAGGTCAAAAAAGCCATTTAAGCCTTTTCACAGTGAGATCTATGCGATATGGCCGAGAAATGTAATTTTGATGTTAACTCCCAAACCGCTGCGCAGAAGTCAACCAAACTTCACCCAATAGTGTATTGTATCACAATCTAGTAGTTACATGTGGAAATTTCGTTCTAGGACATTTGATTTGAGCGCAATCCTCAAACTTAGGTCAAAAAAGCCATTTAAGCCTTTTCACAGTGAGATCTATGCGATATGGCCGAGAAATGTAATTTTGATGTTAACTCCCAAACCGCTGCGCAGAAGTCAACCAAACTTCACCCAATAGTGTATTGTATCACATTCTAGTAGTTACATTTGAAAATTTCGTTCTAGGACATTTGGTTTGAGCGCAATCCTCAAACTTAGGTCAAAAAAGCCATTTAAGCCTTTTCACAGTGAGATCTATGCGATATGGCCGAGAAATGTAATTTTGATGTTAACTCCCAAACCGCTGCGCAGAAGTCAACCAAACTTCACCCAATAGTGTATTGTATCACAATCTAGTAGTTACATTTGAAAATTTTGTTCTAGGACATTTTGTTTGAACGCAATCATCAAACTTAATTAAAAAAGTCATTTAAGCCTTTTCACAGTTAGATCTATGCGATATGGCCGAGAAATGTAATTTTGATGTTAACTCCCAAACCGCTGCGCAGAAGTCAACCAAACTTCACCCAATAGTGTATTGTATCACAATCTAGTAGTTACATTTGAAAATTTTGTTCTAGGACATTTTGTTTGAGCGCAATCCTCAAACTTAGGTCAAAAAAGCCATTTAAGCCTTTTCACAGTGAGATCTATGCGATATGGCCGAGAAATGTAATTTTGATGTTAACTCCCAAACCGCTGCGCAGAAGTCAACCAAACTTCACCCATTAGTGTATTGTATCACAATCTAGTAGTTACATGTGGAAATTTGGTTATAGGACATTTGATTTGAGCGCAATCCTCAAACTTAGGTCAAAAAAGCCATTTAAGCCTTTTCACAGTGAGATCTATGCGATATGGCCGAGAAATGTAATTTTGATGTTAACTCCCAAACCGCTGCGCAGAAGTCAACCAAACTTCACCCAATAGTGTATTGTATCACATTCTAGTAGTTACATTTTAAAATTTCGTTCAAGGACATTTGGTTTGAGCGCAATTATTAAACTTAGGTCAAAAAAGCCATTTAAGCCTTTTCACAGTGAGATCTATGCGATATGGCCGAGAAATGTAATTTTGATGTTAACTCCCAAACCGCTGCGCAGAAGTAAACCAAACTTCACCCATTAGTGTATTGTATCACAATCTAGTAGTTACATGTGGAAATTTGGTTCTAGGACATTTGATTTGAGCGCAATCCTCAAACTTAGGTCAAAAAAGCCATTTAAGCCTTTTCACAGTGAGATCTATGCGATATGGCCGAGAAATGTAATTTTGATGTTAACTCCCAAACCGCTGCGCAGAAGTCAACCAAACTTCACCCAATAGTGTATTGTATCACATTCTAGTAGTTACATTTTAAAATTTCGTTCTAGGACATTTGGTTTGAGCGCAATTATTAAACTTAGGTCAAAAAAGCCATTTAAGCCTTTTCACAGTGAGATCTATGCGATATGGCCGAGAAATGTAATTTTGATGTTAACTCCCAAACCGCTGCGCAGAAGTAAACCAAACTTCACCCATTAGTGTATTTTATCACAATCTAGTAGTTACATGTGGAAATTTGGTTCTAGGACATTTGATTTGAGCGCAATCCTCAAACTTAGGTCAAAAAAGCCATTTAAGCCTTTTCACAGTGAGATCTATGCGATATGGCCGAGAAATGTAATTTTGATGTTAACTCCCAAACCGCTGCGCAGAAGTCAACCAAACTTCACCCAATAGTGTATTGTATCACAATCTAGTAGTTACATTTGAAAATTTTGTTCTAGGAAATTTTGTTTGAGCGCAATCATCAAACTTAATTAAAAAAGTCATTTAAGCCTTTTCACAGTGAGATCTATGCGATATGGCCGAGAAATGTAATTTTTATGTTAACTCCCAAACCGCTGCGCAGAAGTCAACCAAACTTCACCCATTAGTGTATTTTATCACAATCTAGTAGTTACATGTGGAAATTTGGTTCTAGGACATTTGATTTGAGCGCAATCCTCAAACTTAGGTCAAAAAAGCCATTTAAGCCTTTTCACAGTGAGATCTATGCGATATGGCCGAGAAATGTAATTTTGATGTTAACTCCCAAACCGCTGCGCAGAAGTCAACCAAACTTCACCCAATAGTGTATTGTATCACATTCTAGTAGTTACATTTGAAAATTTCGTTCTAGGACATTTGGTTTGAGCGCAATCCTCAAACTTAGGTCAAAAAAGCCATTTAAGCCTTTTCACAGTGAGATCTATGCGATATGGCCGAGAAATGTAATTTTGATGTTAACTCCCAAACCGCTGCGCAGAAGTCAACCAAACTTCACCCAATAGTGTATTGTATCACAATCTAGTAGTTACATTTTTGAAAATTTTGTTCTAGGACATTTTGTTTGAACGCAATCATCAAACTTAATTAAAAAAGTCATTTAAGCCTTTTCACAGTGAGATCTATGCGATATGGCCGAGAAATGTAATTTTGATGTTAACTCCCAAACCGCTGCGCAGAAGTCAACCAAACTTCACCCAATAGTGTATTGTATCACAATCTAGTAGTTACATTTGAAAATTTTGTTCTAGGACATTTTGTTTGAGCGCAATCCTCAAACTTAGGTCAAAAAAGCCATTTAAGCCTTTTCACAGTGAGATCTATGCGATATGGCCGAGAAATGTAATTTTGATGTTAACTCCCAAACCGCTGCGCAGAAGTCAACCAAACTTCACCCAATAGTGTATTGTATCACAATCTAGTAGTTACATTTGAAAATTTTGTTCTAGGACATTTTGTTTGAACGCAATCATCAAACTTAATTAAAAAAGTCATTTAAGCCTTTTCACAGTGAGATCTATGCGATATGGCCGAGAAATGTAATTTTGATGTTAACTCCCAAACCGCTGCGCAGAAGTCAACCAAACTTCACCCAATAGTGTATTGTATCACAATCTAGTAGTTACATTTGAAAATTTTGTTCTAGGAAATTTTGTTTGAGCGCAATCATCAAACTTAATTAAAAAAGTCATTTAAGCCTTTTCACAGTGAGATCTATGCGATATGGCCGAGAAATGTAATTTTGATGTTAACTCCCAAACCGCTGCGCAGAAGTCAACCAAACTTCACCCATTAGTGTATTTTATCACAATCTAGTAGTTACATGTGGAAATTTGGTTCTAGGACATTTGATTTGAGCGCAATCCTCAAACTTAGGTCAAAAAAGCCATTTAAGCCTTTTCACAGTGAGATCTATGCGATATGGCCGAGAAATGTAATTTTGATGTTAACTCCCAAACCGCTGCGCAGAAGTCAACCAAACTTCACCCAATAGTGTATTGTATCACAATCTAGTAGTTACATTTAAAAATTTTGTTCTAGGACATTTTGTTTGAACGCAATCATCAAACTTAATTAAAAAAGTCATTTAAGCCTTTTCACAGTGAGATCTATGCGATATGGCCGAGAAATGTAATTTTGATGTTAACTCCCAAACCGCTGCGCAGAAGTCAACCAAACTTCACCCATTAGTGTATTTTATCACAATCTAGTAGTTACATGTGGAAATTTCGTTCTAGGACATTTGATTTGAGCGCAATCCTCAAACTTAGGTCAAAAAAGCCATTTAAGCCTTTTCACAGTGAGATCTATGCGATATGGCCGAGAAATGTAATTTTGATGTTAACTCCCAAACCGCTGCGCAGAAGTCAACCAAACTTCACCCAATAGTGTATTGTATCACATTCTAGTAGTTACATTTGAAAATTTCGTTCTAGGACATTTGGTTTGAGCGCAATCCTCAAACTTAGGTCAAAAAAGCCATTTAAGCCTTTTCACAGTGAGATCTATGCGATATGGCCGAGAAATGTAATTTTGATGTTAACTCCCAAACCGCTGCGCAGAAGTCAACCAAACTTCACCCAATAGTGTATTGTATCACAATCTAGTAGTTACATTTGAAAATTTTGTTCTAGGACATTTTGTTTGAACGCAATCATCAAACTTAATTAAAAAAGTCATTTAAGCCTTTTCACAGTTAGATCTATGCGATATGGCCGAGAAATGTAATTTTGATGTTAACTCCCAAACCGCTGCGCAGAAGTCAACCAAACTTCACCCAATAGTGTATTGTATCACAATCTAGTAGTTACATTTGAAAATTTTGTTCTAGGACATTTTGTTTGAGCGCAATCCTCAAACTTAGGTCAAAAAAGCCATTTAAGCCTTTTCACAGTGAGATCTATGCGATATGGCCGAGAAATGTAATTTTGATGTTAACTCCCAAACCGCTGCGCAGAAGTCAACCAAACTTCACCCATTAGTGTATTGTATCACAATCTAGTAGTTACATGTGGAAATTTGGTTATAGGACATTTGATTTGAGCGCAATCCTCAAACTTAGGTCAAAAAATCCATTTAAGCCTTTTCACAGTGAGATCTATGCGATATGGCCGAGAAATGTAATTTTGATGTTAACTCCCAAACCGCTGCGCAGAAGTCAACCAAACTTCACCCAATAGTGTATTGTATCACATTCTAGTAGTTACATTTTAAAATTTCGTTCAAGGACATTTGGTTTGAGCGCAATTATTAAACTTAGGTCAAAAAAGCCATTTAAGCCTTTTCACAGTGAGATCTATGCGATATGGCCGAGAAATGTAATTTTGATGTTAACTCCCAAACCGCTGCGCAGAAGTAAACCAAACTTCACCCATTAGTGTATTGTATCACAATCTAGTAGTTACATGTGGAAATTTGGTTCTAGGACATTTGATTTGAGCGCAATCCTCAAACTTAGGTCAAAAAAGCCATTTAAGCCTTTTCACAGTGAGATCTATGCGATATGGCCGAGAAATGTAATTTTGATGTTAACTCCCAAACCGCTGCGCAGAAGTCAACCAAACTTCACCCAATAGTGTATTGTATCACATTCTAGTAGTTACATTTTAAAATTTCGTTCTAGGACATTTGGTTTGAGCGCAATTATTAAACTTAGGTCAAAAAAGCCATTTAAGCCTTTTCACAGTGAGATCTATGCGATATGGCCGAGAAATGTAATTTTGATGTTAACTCCCAAACCGCTGCGCAGAAGTAAACCAAACTTCACCCATTAGTGTATTGTATCACAATCTAGTAGTTACATGTGGAAATTTGGTTCTAGGACATTTGATTTGAGCGCAATCCTCAAACTTAGGTCAAAAAAGCCATTTAAGCCTTTTCACAGTGAGATCTATGCGATATGGCCGAGAAATGTAATTTTGATGTTAACTCCCAAACCGCTGCGCAGAAGTCAACCAAACTTCACCCAATAGTGTATTGTATCACAATCTAGTAGTTACATTTGAAAATTTTGTTCTAGGACATTTTGTTTGAATGCAATCATCAAACTTAATTAAAAAAGTCATTTAAGCCTTTTCACAGTGAGATCTATGCGATATGGCCGAGAAATGTAATTTTGATGTTAACTCCCAAACCGCTGCGCAGAAGTCAACCAAACTTCACCCATTAGTGTATTGTATCACAATCTAGTAGTTACATTTGAAAATTTTGTTCTAGGACATTTTGTTTGAACGCAATCCTCAAACTTAGGTCAAAAAAGCCATTTAAGCCTTTTCACAGTGAGATCTATGCGATATGGCCGAGAAATGTAATTTTGATGTTCACTCCCAAACCGCTACGCAGAAGTCAACCAAACTTCACCCATTAGTGTATTGTATCACAATCTAGTAGTTACATGTGGAAATTTGGTTCTAGGACATTTGATTTGAGCGCAATCCTCAAACTTAGGTCAAAAAAGCCATTTAAGCCTTTTCACAGTGAGATCTATGCGATATGGCCGAGAAATGTAATTTTGATGTTCACTCCCAAACCGCTGCGCAGAAGTCAACCAAACTTCACCCATTAGTGTATTGTATCACAATCTAGTAGTTACATGTGGAAATTTGGTTATAGGACATTTGATTTGAGCGCAATCCTCAAACTTAGGTCAAAAAAGCCATTTAAGCCTTTTCACAGTGAGATCTATGCGATATGGCCGAGAAATGTAATTTTGATGTTAACTCCCAAACCGCTGCGCAGAAGTCAACCAAACTTCACCCATTAGTGTATTGTATCACAATCTAGTAGTTACATTTGAAAATTTCGTTCTAGGACATTTGGTTTGAGCGCAATCTTTAAACTTAGGTCAAAAAAGCCATTTAAGCCTTTTCACAGTGAGATCTATGCGATATGGCCGAGAAATGTAATTTTGATGTTAACTCCCAAACCGCTGCGCAGAAGTCAACCAAAATTCACCCAATAGTGTATTGTATCACAATCTAGTAGTTACATGTGGAAATTTGGTTCTAGGACATTTGATTTAAGCGCAATCCTCAAACTTAGGTCAAAAAAGCCATTTAAGCCTTTTCACAGTGAGATCTATGCGATATGGCCGAGAAATGTAATTTTGATGTTAACTCCCAAACCGCTGCGCAGAAGTCAACCAAACTTCACCCAATAGTGTATTGTATCACATTCTAGTAGTTACATTTTAAAATTTCGTTCTAGGACATTTGGTTTGAGCGCAATTATTAAACTTAGGTCAAAAAAGCCATTTAAGCCTTTTCACAGTGAGATCTATGCGATATGGCCGAGAAATGTAATTTTGATGTTAACTCCCAAACCGCTGCGCAGAAGTAAACCAAACTTCACCCATTAGTGTATTGTATCACAATCTAGTAGTTACATGTGGAAATTTGGTTCTAGGACATTTGATTTGAGCGCAATCCTCAAACTTAGGTCAAAAAAGCCATTTAAGCCTTTTCACAGTGAGATCTATGCGATATGGCCGAGAAATGTAATTTTGATGTTAACTCCCAAACCGCTGCGCAGAAGTCAACCAAACTTCACCCAATAGTGTATTGTATCACAATCTAGTAGTTACATTTGAAAATTTTGTTCTAGGACATTTTGTTTGAATGCAATCATCAAACTTAATTAAAAAAGTCATTTAAGCCTTTTCACAGTTAGATCTATGCGATATGGCCGAGAAATGTAATTTTGATGTTAACTCCCAAACCGCTGCGCAGAAGTCAACCAAACTTCACCCAATAGTGTATTGTATCACAATCTAGTAGTTACATTTGAAAATTTTGTTCTAGGACATTTTGTTTGAGCGCAATCCTCAAACTTAGGTCAAAAAAGCCATTTAAGCCTTTTCACAGTGAGATCTATGCGATATGGCCGAGAAATGTAATTTTGATGTTAACTCCCAAACCGCTGCGCAGAAGTCAACCAAACTTCACCCATTAGTGTATTGTATCACAATCTAGTAGTTACATGTGGAAATTTGGTTATAGGACATTTGATTTGAGCGCAATCCTCAAACTTAGGTCAAAAAATCCATTTAAGCCTTTTCACAGTGAGATCTATGCGATATGGCCGAGAAATGTAATTTTGATGTTAACTCCCAAACCGCTGCGCAGAAGTCAACCAAACTTCACCCAATAGTGTATTGTATCACATTCTAGTAGTTACATTTTAAAATTTCGTTCAAGGACATTTGGTTTGAGCGCAATTATTAAACTTAGGTCAAAAAAGCCATTTAAGCCTTTTCACAGTGAGATCTATGCGATATGGCCGAGAAATGTAATTTTGATGTTAACTCCCAAACCGCTGCGCAGAAGTAAACCAAACTTCACCCATTAGTGTATTGTATCACAATCTAGTAGTTACATGTGGAAATTTGGTTCTAGGACATTTGATTTGAGCGCAATCCTCAAACTTAGGTCAAAAAAGCCATTTAAGCCTTTTCACAGTGAGATCTATGCGATATGGCCGAGAAATGTAATTTTGATGTTAACTCCCAAACCGCTGCGCAGAAGTCAACCAAACTTCACCCAATAGTGTATTGTATCACATTCTAGTAGTTACATTTTAAAATTTCGTTCTAGGACATTTGGTTTGAGCGCAATTATTAAACTTAGGTCAAAAAAGCCATTTAAGCCTTTTCACAGTGAGATCTATGCGATATGGCCGAGAAATGTAATTTTGATGTTAACTCCCAAACCGCTGCGCAGAAGTAAACCAAACTTCACCCATTAGTGTATTGTATCACAATCTAGTAGTTACATGTGGAAATTTGGTTCTAGGACATTTGATTTGAGCGCAATCCTCAAACTTAGGTCAAAAAAGCCATTTAAGCCTTTTCACAGTGAGATCTATGCGATATGGCCGAGAAATGTAATTTTGATGTTAACTCCCAAACCGCTGCGCAGAAGTCAACCAAACTTCACCCAATAGTGTATTGTATCACAATCTAGTAGTTACATTTGAAAATTTTGTTCTAGGACATTTTGTTTGAATGCAATCATCAAACTTAATTAAAAAAGTCATTTAAGCCTTTTCACAGTGAGATCTATGCGATATGGCCGAGAAATGTAATTTTGATGTTAACTCCCAAACCGCTGCGCAGAAGTCAACCAAACTTCACCCATTAGTGTATTGTATCACAATCTAGTAGTTACATTTGAAAATTTTGTTCTAGGACATTTTGTTTGAACGCAATCCTCAAACTTAGGTCAAAAAAGCCATTTAAGCCTTTTCACAGTGAGATCTATGCGATATGGCCGAGAAATGTAATTTTGATGTTCACTCCCAAACCGCTACGCAGAAGTCAACCAAACTTCACCCATTAGTGTATTGTATCACAATCTAGTAGTTACATGTGGAAATTTGGTTCTAGGACATTTGATTTGAGCGCAATCCTCAAACTTAGGTCAAAAAAGCCATTTAAGCCTTTTCACAGTGAGATCTATGCGATATGGCCGAGAAATGTAATTTTGATGTTCACTCCCAAACCGCTGCGCAGAAGTCAACCAAACTTCACCCATTAGTGTATTGTATCACAATCTAGTAGTTACATGTGGAAATTTGGTTATAGGACATTTGATTTGAGCGCAATCCTCAAACTTAGGTCAAAAAAGCCATTTAAGCCTTTTCACAGTGAGATCTATGCGATATGGCCGAGAAATGTAATTTTGATGTTAACTCCCAAACCGCTGCGCAGAAGTCAACCAAACTTCACCCATTAGTGTATTGTATCACAATCTAGTAGTTACATTTGAAAATTTCGTTCTAGGACATTTGGTTTGAGCGCAATCTTTAAACTTAGGTCAAAAAAGCCATTTAAGCCTTTTCACAGTGAGATCTATGCGATATGGCCGAGAAATGTAATTTTGATGTTAACTCCCAAACCGCTGCGCAGAAGTCAACCAAAATTCACCCAATAGTGTATTGTATCACAATCTAGTAGTTACATGTGGAAATTTGGTTCTAGGACATTTGATTTAAGCGCAATCCTCAAACTTAGGTCAAAAAAGCCATTTAAGCCTTTTCACAGTGAGATCTATGCGATATGGCCGAGAAATGTAATTTTGATGTTAACTCCCAAACCGCTGCGCAGAAGTCAACCAAACTTCACCCAATAGTGTATTGTATCACATTCTAGTAGTTACATTTTAAAATTTCGTTCTAGGACATTTGGTTTGAGCGCAATTATTAAACTTAGGTCAAAAAAGCCATTTAAGCCTTTTCACAGTGAGATCTATGCGATATGGCCGAGAAATGTAATTTTGATGTTAACTCCCAAACCGCTGCGCAGAAGTAAACCAAACTTCACCCATTAGTGTATTGTATCACAATCTAGTAGTTACATGTGGAAATTTGGTTCTAGGACATTTGATTTGAGCGCAATCCTCAAACTTAGGTCAAAAAAGCCATTTAAGCCTTTTCACAGTGAGATCTATGCGATATGGCCGAGAAATGTAATTTTGATGTTAACTCCCAAACCGCTGCGCAGAAGTCAACCAAACTTCACCCATTAGTGTATTTTATCACAATCTAGTAGTTACATGTGGAAATTTGGTTCTAGGACATTTGATTTGAGCGCAATCCTCAAACTTAGGTCAAAAAAGCCATTTAAGCCTTTTCACAGTGAGATCTATACGATATGGCCGAGAAATGTAATTTTGATGTTAACTCCCAAACCGCTGCGCAGAAGTCAACCAAACTTCACCCAATAGTGTATTGTATCACAATCTAGTAGTTACATTTGAAAATTTTGTTCTAGGACATTTTGTTTGAACGCAATCATCAAACTTAATTAAAAAAGTCATTTAAGCCTTTTCACAGTGAGATCTATGCGATATGGCCGAGAAATGTAATTTTGATGTTAACTCCCAAACCGCTGCGCAGAAGTCAACCAAACTTCACCCAATAGTGTATTGTATCACAATCTAGTAGTTACATTTGAAAATTTTGTTCTAGGAAATTTTGTTTGAGCGCAATCATCAAACTTAATTAAAAAAGTCATTTAAGCCTTTTCACAGTGAGATCTATGCGATATGGCCGAGAAATGTAATTTTTATGTTAACTCCCAAACCGCTGCGCAGAAGTCAACCAAACTTCACCCATTAGTGTATTTTATCACAATCTAGTAGTTACATGTGGAAATTTGGTTCTAGGACATTTGATTTGAGCGCAATCCTCAAACTTAGGTCAAAAAAGCCATTTAAGCCTTTTCACAGTGAGATCTATGCGATATGGCCGAGAAATGTAATTTTGATGTTAACTCCCAAACCGCTGCGCAGAAGTCAACCAAACTTCACCCAATAGTGTATTGTATCACATTCTAGTAGTTACATTTGAAAATTTCGTTCTAGGACATTTGGTTTGAGCGCAATCCTCAAACTTAGGTCAAAAAAGCCATTTAAGCCTTTTCACAGTGAGATCTATGCGATATGGCCGAGAAATGTAATTTTGATGTTAACTCCCAAACCGCTGCGCAGAAGTCAACCAAACTTCACCCAATAGTGTATTGTATCACAATCTAGTAGTTACATTTGAAAATTTTGTTCTAGGACATTTTGTTTGAACGCAATCATCAAACTTAATTAAAAAAGTCATTTAAGCCTTTTCACAGTGAGATCTATGCGATATGGCCGAGAAATGTAATTTTGATGTTAACTCCCAAACCGCTGCGCAGAAGTCAACCAAACTTCACCCAATAGTGTATTGTATCACAATCTAGTAGTTACATTTGAAAATTTTGTTCTAGGAAATTTTGTTTGAGCGCAATCATCAAACTTAATTAAAAAAGTCATTTAAGCCTTTTCACAGTGAGATCTATGCGATATGGCCGAGAAATGTAATTTTTATGTTAACTCCCAAACCGCTGCGCAGAAGTCAACCAAACTTCACCCATTAGTGTATTTTATCACAATCTAGTAGTTACATGTGGAAATTTGGTTCTAGGACATTTGATTTGAGCGCAATCCTCAAACTTAGGTCAAAAAAGCCATTTAAGCCTTTTCACAGTGAGATCTATGCGATATGGCCGAGAAATGTAATTTTGATGTTAACTCCCAAACCGCTGCGCAGAAGTCAACCAAACTTCACCCAATAGTGTATTGTATCACATTCTAGTAGTTACATTTGAAAATTTCGTTCTAGGACATTTGGTTTGAGCGCAATCCTCAAACTTAGGTCAAAAAAGCCATTTAAGCCTTTTCACAGTGAGATCTATGCGATATGGCCGAGAAATGTAATTTTGATGTTCACTCCCAAACCGCTGCGCAGAAGTCAACCAAACTTCACCCATTAGTGTATTGTATCACAATCTAGTAGTTACATGTGGAAATTTGGTTATAGGACATTTGATTTGAGCGCAATCCTCAAACTTAGGTCAAAAAAGCCATTTAAGCCTTTTCACAGTGAGATCTATGCGATATGGCCGAGAAATGTAATTTTGATGTTAACTCCCAAACCGCTGCGCAGAAGTCAACCAAACTTCACCCATTAGTGTATTGTATCACAATCTAGTAGTTACATTTGAAAATTTCGTTCTAGGACATTTGGTTTGAGCGCAATCTTTAAACTTAGGTCAAAAAAGCCATTTAAGCCTTTTCACAGTGAGATCTATGCGATATGGCCGAGAAATGTAATTTTGATGTTAACTCCCAAACCGCTGCGCAGAAGTCAACCAAAATTCACCCAATAGTGTATTGTATCACAATCTAGTAGTTACATGTGGAAATTTGGTTCTAGGACATTTGATTTAAGCGCAATCCTCAAACTTAGGTCAAAAAAGCCATTTAAGCCTTTTCACAGTGAGATCTATGCGATATGGCCGAGAAATGTAATTTTGATGTTAACTCCCAAACCGCTGCGCAGAAGTCAACCAAACTTCACCCAATAGTGTATTGTATCACATTCTAGTAGTTACATTTTAAAATTTCGTTCTAGGACATTTGGTTTGAGCGCAATTATTAAACTTAGGTCAAAAAAGCCATTTAAGCCTTTTCACAGTGAGATCTATGCGATATGGCCGAGAAATGTAATTTTGATGTTAACTCCCAAACCGCTGCGCAGAAGTAAACCAAACTTCACCCATTAGTGTATTGTATCACAATCTAGTAGTTACATGTGGAAATTTGGTTCTAGGACATTTGATTTGAGCGCAATCCTCAAACTTAGGTCAAAAAAGCCATTTAAGCCTTTTCACAGTGAGATCTATGCGATATGGCCGAGAAATGTAATTTTGATGTTAACTCCCAAACCGCTGCGCAGAAGTCAACCAAACTTCACCCAATAGTGTATTGTATCACAATCTAGTAGTTACATTTGAAAATTTTGTTCTAGGACATTTTGTTTGAATGCAATCATCAAACTTAATTAAAAAAGTCATTTAAGCCTTTTCACAGTGAGATCTATGCGATATGGCCGAGAAATGTAATTTTGATGTTAACTCCCAAACCGCTGCGCAGAAGTCAACCAAACTTCACCCATTAGTGTATTTTATCACAATCTAGTAGTTACATGTGGAAATTTGGTTCTAGGACATTTGATTTGAGCGCAATCCTCAAACTTAGGTCAAAAAAGCCATTTAAGCCTTTTCACAGTGAGATCTATACGATATGGCCGAGAAATGTAATTTTGATGTTAACTCCCAAACCGCTGCGCAGAAGTCAACCAAACTTCACCCAATAGTGTATTGTATCACAATCTAGTAGTTACATTTGAAAATTTTGTTCTAGGACATTTTGTTTGAACGCAATCATCAAACTTAATTAAAAAAGTCATTTAAGCCTTTTCACAGTGAGATCTATGCGATATGGCCGAGAAATGTAATTTTGATGTTAACTCCCAAACCGCTGCGCAGAAGTCAACCAAACTTCACCCAATAGTGTATTGTATCACAATCTAGTAGTTACATTTGAAAATTTTGTTCTAGGAAATTTTGTTTGAGCGCAATCATCAAACTTAATTAAAAAAGTCATTTAAGCCTTTTCACAGTGAGATCTATGCGATATGGCCGAGAAATGTAATTTTTATGTTAACTCCCAAACCGCTGCGCAGAAGTCAACCAAACTTCACCCATTAGTGTATTTTATCACAATCTAGTAGTTACATGTGGAAATTTGGTTCTAGGACATTTGATTTGAGCGCAATCCTCAAACTTAGGTCAAAAAAGCCATTTAAGCCTTTTCACAGTGAGATCTATGCGATATGGCCGAGAAATGTAATTTTGATGTTAACTCCCAAACCGCTGCGCAGAAGTCAACCAAACTTCACCCAATAGTGTATTGTATCACATTCTAGTAGTTACATTTGAAAATTTCGTTCTAGGACATTTGGTTTGAGCGCAATCCTCAAACTTAGGTCAAAAAAGCCATTTAAGCCTTTTCACAGTGAGATCTATGCGATATGGCCGAGAAATGTAATTTTGATGTTAACTCCCAAACCGCTGCGCAGAAGTCAACCAAACTTCACCCAATAGTGTATTGTATCACAATCTAGTAGTTACATTTGAAAATTTTGTTCTAGGACATTTTGTTTGAACGCAATCATCAAACTTAATTAAAAAAGTCATTTAAGCCTTTTCACAGTGAGATCTATGCGATATGGCCGAGAAATGTAATTTTGATGTTAACTCCCAAACCGCTGCGCAGAAGTCAACCAAACTTCACCCAATAGTGTATTGTATCACAATCTAGTAGTTACATTTGAAAATTTTGTTCTAGGAAATTTTGTTTGAGCGCAATCATCAAACTTAATTAAAAAAGTCATTTAAGCCTTTTCACAGTGAGATCTATGCGATATGGCCGAGAAATGTAATTTTTATGTTAACTCCCAAACCGCTGCGCAGAAGTCAACCAAACTTCACCCATTAGTGTATTTTATCACAATCTAGTAGTTACATGTGGAAATTTGGTTCTAGGACATTTGATTTGAGCGCAATCCTCAAACTTAGGTCAAAAAAGCCATTTAAGCCTTTTCACAGTGAGATCTATGCGATATGGCCGAGAAATGTAATTTTGATGTTAACTCCCAAACCGCTGCGCAGAAGTCAACCAAACTTCACCCAATAGTGTATTGTATCACATTCTAGTAGTTACATTTGAAAATTTCGTTCTAGGACATTTGGTTTGAGCGCAATCCTCAAACTTAGGTCAAAAAAGCCATTTAAGCCTTTTCACAGTGAGATCTATGCGATATGGCCGAGAAATGTAATTTTGATGTTAACTCCCAAACCGCTGCGCAGAAGTCAACCAAACTTCACCCAATAGTGTATTGTATCACAATCTAGTAGTTACATTTGAAAATTTTGTTCTAGGACATTTTGTTTGAACGCAATCATCAAACTTAATTAAAAAAGTCATTTAAGCCTTTTCACAGTGAGAACTATGCGATATGGCCGAGAAATGTAATTTTGATGTTAACTCCCAAACCGCTGCGCAGAAGTCAACCAAACTTCACCCAATAGTGTATTGTATCACAATCTAGTAGTTACATTTGAAAATTTTGTTCTAGGACATTTTGTTTGAGCGCAATCCTCAAACTTAGGTCAAAAAAGCCATTTAAGCCTTTTCACAGTGAGATCTATGCGATATGGCCGAGAAATGTAATTTTGATGTTAACTCCCAAACCGCTGCGCAGAAGTCAACCAAACTTCACCCAATAGTGTATTGTATCACAATCTAGTAGTTACATTTGAAAATTTTGTTCTAGGACATTTTGTTTGAACGCAATCATCAAACTTAATTAAAAAAGTCATTTAAGCCTTTTCACAGTGAGATCTATGCGATATGGCCGAGAAATGTAATTTTGATGTTAACTCCCAAACCGCTGCGCAGAAGTCAACCAAACTTCACCCATTAGTGTATTGTATCACAATCTAGTAGTTACATTTGAAAATTTTGTTCTAGGAAATTTTGTTTGAGCGCAATCATCAAACTTAATTAAAAAAGTCATTTAAGCCTTTTCACAGTGAGATCTATGCGATATGGCCGAGAATTGTAATTTTGATGTTAACTCCCAAACCGCTGCGCAGAAGTCAACCAAACTTCACCCATTAGTGTATTTTATCACAATCTAGTAGTTACATGTGGAAATTTGGTTCTAGGACATTTGATTTGAGCGCAATCCTCAAACTTAGGTCAAAAAAGCCATTTAAGCCTTTTCACAGTGAGATCTATGCGATATGGCCGAGAAATGTAATTTTGATGTTAACTCCCAAACCGCTGCGCAGAAGTCAACCAAACTTCACCCAATAGTGTATTGTATCACAATCTAGTAGTTACATTTGAAAATTTTGTTCTAGGAAATTTTGTTTGAGCGCAATCATCAAACTTAATTAAAAAAGTCATTTAAGCCTTTTCACAGTGAGATCTATGCGATATGGCCGAGAAATGTAATTTTGATGTTAACTCCCAAACCGCTGCGCAAAAGTCAACCAAACTTCACCCATTAGTGTATTTTATCACAATCTAGTAGTTACATGTGGAAATTTGGTTCTAGGACATTTGATTTGAGCGCAATCCTCAAACTTAGGTCAAAAAAGCCATTTAAGCCTTTTCACAGTGAGATCTATGCGATATGGCCGAGAAATGTAATTTTGATGTTAACTCCCAAACCGCAGCGCAGAAGTCAACCAAACTTCACCCAATAGTGTATTGTATCACATTCTATTAGTTACATTTGAAAATTTTGTTCTAGGACATTTTGTATGAACGCAATCATCAAACTTAATTAAAAAAGTCATTTAAGCCTTTTCACAGTGAGATCTATGCGATATGGCCGAGAATTGTAATTTTGATGTTAACTCCCAAACCGCTGCGCAGAAGTCAACCAAACTTCACCCATTAGTGTATTTTATCACAATCTAGTAGTTACATGTGGAAATTTGGTTCTAGGACATTTGATTTGAGCGCAATCCTCAAACTTAGGTCAAAAAAGCCATTTAAGCCTTTTCACAGTGAGATCTATGCGATATGGCCGAGAAATGTAATTTTGATGTTAACTCCCAAACCGCTGCGCAGAAGTCAACCAAACTTCACCCAATAGTGTATTGTATCACAATCTAGTAGTTACATTTGAAAATTTTGTTCTAGGAAATTTTGTTTGAGCGCAATCATCAAACTTAATTAAAAAAGTCATTTAAGCCTTTTCACAGTGAGATCTATGCGATATGGCCGAGAAATGTAATTTTTATGTTAACTCCCAAACCGCTGCGCAGAAGTCAACCAAACTTCACCCATTAGTGTATTTTATCACAATCTAGTAGTTACATGTGGAAATTTGGTTCTAGAACATTTGATTTGAGCGCAATCCTCAAACTTAGGTCAAAAAAGCCATTTAAGCCTTTTCACAGTGAGATCTATGCGATATGGCCGAGAAATGTAATTTTGATGTTAACTCCCAAACCGCTGCGCAGAAGTCAACCAAACTTCACCCAATAGTGTATTGTATCACATTCTAGTAGTTACATTTGAAAATTTCGTTCTAGGACATTTGGTTTGAGCGCAATCCTCAAACTTAGGTCAAAAAAGCCATTTAAGCCTTTTCACAGTGAGATCTATGCGATATGGCCGAGAAATGTAATTTTGATGTTAACTCCCAAACCGCTGCGCAGAAGTCAACCAAACTTCACCCAATAGTGTATTGTATCACAATCTAGTAGTTACATTTGAAAATTTTGTTCTAGGACATTTTGTTTGAACGCAATCATCAAACTTAATTAAAAAAGTCATTTAAGCCTTTTCACAGTGAGATCTATGCGATATGGCCGAGAAATGTAATTTTGATGTTAACTCCCAAACCGCTGCGCAGAAGTCAACCAAACTTCACCCAATAGTGTATTGTATCACAATCTAGTAGTTACATTTGAAAATTTTGTTCTAGGAAATTTTGTTTGAGCGCAATCATCAAACTTAATTAAAAAAGTCATTTAAGCCTTTTCACAGTGAGATCTATGCGATATGGCCGAGAAATGTAATTTTTATGTTAACTCCCAAACCGCTGCGCAGAAGTCAACCAAACTTCACCCATTAGTGTATTTTATCACAATCTAGTAGTTACATGTGGAAATTTGGTTCTAGGACATTTGAT